>NC_054478.1:10765052-11065052 GCF_017639515.1 Carcharodon carcharias | reverse complement strand
ACACACACTGACTCTCACTGGGGTACAGTTCCACACACACTGACTCTCACTGTGATACAGTTCCACATATACTGAAAAACACTGGGGTACAATTCCAAAGAGAACTCGCTCTCACTGGGATACAATTCAACACAGACGGACTCTCAGTGGGGTACAGTTCCTCACTCACTGACTCTCACTGGGGTAAAGTTCCACATACACTGACTCTCACTGGGGGAAAGTTCCACACACAATTTCTCTCGCTGGGATACAGTTCCACACACACTGACTCTCACTGGGATACAGATCCACACACAGAGACCCTCACTGGGGTACAGTTCCATCCACACTGACACTTACTGGGATACATTTCCACACGCGCTGACTCTCACACTGGGGTACAGTTCGACAGAAAACTCGCTCTCACTGGGGTACAGTTCCACATACACTGACTCTCACTGGGGTACAGTCCCACACACAATGACTCTCCCTGGGGAACAATTCCACACACACTGACTCTCACTGGGGTACAGTTCCACACACAATGACTCTCACTGGGGTACAGTCCCACACACATTGACTCTCACTTGGGTACAATTCCGGACACACTGTCTCACACTGGTGTACAGTCCCACACACACTGACTCTCACTGAGGTATAGTCCCAAATACACTGACTCTCACTGGGGTACAGTTCCACACACACTGACTCTCACTGGGGTACAGTCCCACACACACTGACTCTCACTGGGGTACAATTGCAGACACACTGACTCTCACTGGGGTACAGTTCCACACGCAATGACTCTCACTGGGGTACAGTCCCACACACACTGACTCTCACTTGGGTACAATTCCGGACACACTGTCTCCCTCTGGGGTACAGTCCCACACACACTGACTCTCACTGGGGTACAGTCCCAAACACACTGACTCTCACTGGGGTACAGTTCCACACACACTGACTCTCACTGCGGTACAGTCCAACACACACTGACTCTCACTGGGGTACAATTCCACACACACTGACTCTCACTGGGGTACAGTTCCACACTCACTTTCTCTCGCTGGGGTACATTTCCACAGAAAACACACTCTCACTGGGGTACAGTTGCACACAAATGGACTCTCACTGGGGTACAGTACCATACACACTGACTCTAACTGGGGTACAGTTCCACACACACTGACTCCCACTGATGTACAGTCCCACATACACTGACTTTCACTGGGGTTCAGTTCCACACACACTGACTCTCACTGCGGTACAATTCCACACACACTGACACTCACTGGGGTACAGTCCCTCACGGACTGACTCTCATTGAGGTACAGTCCCACACACACTGACTCTCATTGGGGTACAGTTTCACACACACTGACACTCACTGGGGTACATTTGCACACACAATGTCTCTCACTGGGCTATAGTTCCACAGACAAATCGCTCTCACTGGGTTTCAGTTCTACAAACACACTGACACTCACTGGGGCACAGTTCCACAACACTGACAATCAATGGGATACAGTTCCACGCACACTGACAATCACTGGGGTACAGTCCCACACACACTGACTCTCACTGGGGTACAATTCCACACACACTGACTCTCACTGGGGTACAGTTCCACACACACTGACCATCACTGGGGTACAGTTCCACACGCACTTTCTCTAACTGGGGTACATTTCCACAGAAAACACACTCTCACTGGGGTACATTTCAACACAAATGGACTCTCACTAGGGTACAGTACCACACACACTGACTTTCACTGGGGTTCAGTTCCACAGACACTGACTCTCACTGCGGAACAATTCCACACACACTGACACTCACTGGGGTACAGTCCCTCACGGACTGACTCTCATTGAGGTACAGTCCCACACACACTGACTCTCATTGGGGTACAGTTTCACTCACACTGACTCTCACTGGGGTACATTTCCACACACACTGTCTCTCACTGGGGTACAGTTCCACAGACAACTCTCTCTCACTGGGGTACAGTTCCACAAAAAAGGACTCTCACTGAGGTACAGTCCCGCACACACTGACACTCATTGGGGTACATTTTCAGATGCACTGACTCTCACTGGTGTACAATTCCATCCACACTGACACTCACTGAGGTATAGTTCCACACACACTGTCTCTCACTGGGGTACAGTTCCACAGAAAACTCACTCTCACTGGGGTGTAGTTCCACACCAAAGGACTCTCACTGGGTTACAGTTCCTCACTCACTGACTCTCACTGGGGTACATTTCCAAAAACACTGATTCTCACTGGGGTACAATTCCACACACACTGACACTCACTGGGGTACAATTCCACACACACTGACTCTCACTGGGAAACAGTTCCACACCCACTGACTCTCACTGGGGTAAACTTCCACCACACTGACTCTCACTGCGATACAGTTCCACACACACTGACTCTCACTGGGATACAGTTCCACACAAACAGGATCTCACTGGGGTACAGTTCCACAAACACTAACAATCACTGGGGTACAGCTCCACACAAACAGCCTCTCACTGGGATGCAGTTCCACACACACTGACACTCACTGGGATACAGTTCCACACACGCTGACACTCACTGGGGTACAGTTCTACACACACTGACTCTCACTGGGGTACTGTCCCACACTCAATCACTCTCACTGGGGTACAATTCCACACACACTGACACTCACTGGGATACAGTACCACACAGACTGACTCTCACAGGGGTGCAGTCCAGCACACACTGACTCTCACTGGGGTACAATTCCACACACACTGACTCTCACTGGGGTACAGTCCCACACACACTGACTCTCACTGGGGTACAGTTCCACATACACTGACTCTCACTGGGGTACAGTTCCACACACACTGACTCCCACTGATGTACAGTCCCACACACACTGACTTTCACTGGGGTTAAGTTCCACACACACTGACTATCACTGCGGTACAATTCCACACACACTGAAACTCACTGGGTACAGTCCCTCACGGACTGACTCTCATTGAGGTACAGTCCCACACACACAGACTCTCATTGGGGTACAGTTTCACGCACACTGACTCTCACTGGGGTACATTTCCACACACACTGTCTCTCACTGGGGTACAGTTCCAAAGAAAACTCGCTCGCACTTGGGTACAGTTCCACAAAAAAGGACTCTCACTGGGGTACAGTTCCACACACACTGACTCTCACTGGGGTCCAGATCCACACACACTGACTCTCACTGGGAAACAGATCCAAACATACTGAAGATCACTGGGGTACAATTTCATCCACACTGACACTCACTGAGGTACAGTTCCACACACGCTGACTCTCACACTGGGGTACAGTTCCACAGAACACTCGCTCTCACTGGGGTACAGTTCCACACACACTGTCTGTCACTCGGGTACAGTCCCACACACACTGACTCCAACTGGGGTACAATTCCACACACACTGACTTTCACTGGGGTAAAGTAAAACACACACTGACTCTCACTGGGGTACAGTCCCACACACACTGACTCTCACTGGGGTACAAATTCACAAACACTGATACTCTCTGGGGTACAGTTCCACACACACAGACTCCCACTGGTGTACAGTCCCTCACACAGTGACTCTCACTGGGGTACAGTTCCACACACACTGACTCTCACTGGTATAGAATTCCACAGACACTGACTCTCACTGTGGTACAGCTCCACACTAAATGACTCTCCTTGGGGTACATTTCCATCTACACTGACTCTCACTGGGGTAAATTTCCACACACACTAACACTCAATGGGGTACAGTTCCATACACACTGACACTCACAGAGGTACAGTTCCACACACAAAGAATCTCACTTGGGTACAATTCCACACACACTAACAATCACTGGGGTACAGCTCCACACAAACAGCCTCTCACTGGGATATAGTTCCACACACACTGACTCTCACTGGGATACAGTTCCACACAAACTGACGATCACTGGGGTACAGTTCCATCCACACTGACCATTACTGGGATACAGTTCCACACACGCTGACACTCATTGGGGTACAGTCCCACACTGAATCACTCTCACAGGGGTACAATTCCACACGCACTGCCAATCACTGGGGTACTGTTCCACACAGACTGACTCTCACTGGGGTACAATTCCACACGCACTGCCACTCACTGGGGTACAGCTCCACACAGACTGACTCTCACTGGGGTACAGTCCAACACACACTGAATCTCACTGAGGTACAATTCCACAAACACTGACTCTCACTGGGGTACAGTCACACATACACTGACTGTCACTGGGGTACAGTTCCACACACAGTGACTCTCACTGGGGTACAGTGCCACATACACTGACTCTCACTGGGGTACAGTTCCACACACACTGACTCCCACTGATGTACAGTCCCACACACACTGACTTTCACTGGGGTTCAGTTCCACACACACTGACTCTCACTGCGGTACAATTCCACACACACTGACACTCACTGGGGTACAGTCCCTCACGGACTGACTCTCATTGAGGTACAGTCCCACACACACTGACTCTCATTGGGGTACAGTTTCACGCACACTGACTCTCACTGGGGTACATTTCCACACACACTGTCTCTCACTGTGGTACAGTTCCACAGAAAACTCGCTCTCACTGGGGTACAGTTCCACAAAAAAGGACTCTCACTGGGGTACAATTCCACACGCACTGCCACTCACTGGGGTACAGTTCCACACAGACTGACTCTCACTGGGGTACAGTCCAACACACACTGAATCTCACTGGGGTACAATTCCACAAAAACTGACTCTCACTGGGGTACAGTCCCACATACACTGACTGACACTGGGGTACAGTTCCACACACAGTGACTCCCACTGATGTACAGTCCCACACACACTGACTTTCACTGGGGTTCAGTTCCACACACACTGACTCTCACTGGGAAACAGTTCCAAACATACTGACAACCACTGGGGTACAATTCCATCCACACTGACATTCACTGGGGTACAGATCCACACACGCTGACTCTCACACTGGGGTACAGTTCCACAGAACACTCGCTCTCACTGGGGTACAGTTCCACACACACTGTCTGTCACTCGGGTACAGTCCCACACACACTGACTCCAACTGGGGTACAATTCCACACACACTGACTTTCACTGGGGTAAAGTAAAACACACACTGACTCTCACTGGGGTACAGTCCCACACACACTGACTCTCACTGGGGTACAAATTCACACACACTGATACTCTCTGGGGTACAGTTCCACACACACTGACTTCCACTGGTGTACAGTCCCTCACACAGTGACTCTCACTGGGGTACAGTTCCACACACACTGACTCTCACTGGTATAGAATTCCACAGACACTGACTCTCACTGTGGTACAGCTCCACACTAAATGACTCTACCTGGGGTACATTTACATCTACACTGACACTCACTGGGGCACAGTTCCACACACACTGAAACTCACTAGGGTACAGTTCCACACACACTGACACTCACTGGGGTACAGTTCCACCCAAATGGACTCTCACTGGGGTAAATTTCCACACACACTAACACTCAATGGGGTACAGTTCCATACACACTGACACTCACAGAGGTACAGTTCCACACACACAGAATCTCACTTGGGTACAATTCCACACACACTAACAATCACTGGGGTACAGCTCCACACAAACAGCCTCTCACTGGGATATAGTTCCACACACACTGACTCTCACTGGGATACAGTTCCACACATAATGACGATCACTGGGGTACAGTTCCATCCACACTGACCATTACTGGGATACAGTTCCACACACGCTGACACTCACTGGGGTAAAGTCCCACACTCATTCACGCTCACAGGGGTACAATTCCACACGCACTGCCACTCATTGGGGTACAGTTCCACACAGACTGACTCTCACTGGGGTACAATTCCACACGCACTGCCACTCACTGGGGTACAGTTCCACACAGACTGACTCTCACTGGGGTACAGTCCAACACACACTGAATCTCACTGGGGTACAATTCCACAAAAACTGACTCTCACTGGGGTACAGTCCCACATACACTGACTGACACTGGGGTACAGTTCCACACACAGTGACTCCCACTGATGTACAGTCCCACACACACTGACTTTCACTGGGGTTCAGTTCCACACACACTGACTCTCACTGGGAAACAGTTCCAAACATACTGACAACCACTGGGGTACAATTCCATCCACACTGACATTCACTGGGGTACAGATCCACACACGCTGACTCTCACACTGGGGTACAGTTCCACAGAACACTCACTCTCACTGGGGTACAGTTCCACACACACTGTCTGTCACTCGGGTACAGTCCCACACACACTGACTCCAACTGGGGTACAATTCCACACACACTGACTTTCACTGGGGTAAAGTAAAACACACACTGACTCTCACTGGGGTACAGTCCCACACACACTGACTCTCACTGGGGTACAAATTCACACACACTGATACTCTCTGGGGTACAGTTCCACACACACTGACTTCCACTGGTGTACAGTCCCTCACACAGTGACTCTCACTGGGGTACAGTTCCACACACACTGACTCTCACTGGTATAGAATTCCACAGACACTGACTCTCACTGTGGTACAGCTCCACACTAAATGACTCTACCTGGGGTACATTTACATCTACACTGACACTCACTGGGGCACAGTTCCACACACACTGAAACTCACTAGGGTACAGTTCCACACACACTGACAATCACTGGGGTACAGTTCCACCCAAATGGACTCTCACTGGGGTAAATTTCCACACACACTAACACTCAATGGGGTACAGTTCCATACACACTGACACTCACAGAGGTACAGTTCCACACACACAGAATCTCACTTGGGTACAATTCCACACACACTAACAATCACTGGGGTACAGCTCCACACAAACAGCCTCTCACTGGGATATAGTTCCACACACACTGACTCTCACTGGGATACAGTTCCACACATAATGACGATCACTGGGGTACAGTTCCATCCACACTGACCATTACTGGGATACAGTTCCACACACGCTGACACTCACTGGGGTAAAGTCCCACACTCAATCACGCTCAAAGGGGTACAATTCCACACGCACTGCCACTCATTGGGGTACAGTTCCACACAGACTGACTCTCACTGGGGTACAATTCCACACGCACTGCCACTCACTGGGGTACAGTTCCACACAGACTGACTCTCACTGGGGTACAGTCCAACACACACTGAATCTCACTGGGGTACAATTCCACAAAAACTGACTCTCACTGGGGTACAGTCCCACATACAGTGACTGACACTGGGGTACAGTTCCACACACAGTGACTCCCACTGATGTACAGTCCCACACACACTGACTTTCACTGGGGTTCAGTTCCACACACACTGACTCTCACTGCGGTACAATTCCACACACACTGACACTCACTGGGGTACAGTCCCTCACGGACTGACTCTCATTGAGGTACAGTCCCACACACACTGACTCTCATTGGGGTACAGTCTCACGCACACTGACTCTCACTGGGGTACAGTTCCACAGAAAACTCGCTCTCACTGGGGTACAGTTCCACAAAAAAGGACTCTCACTGGGGTACAGTTCCTCACTCACTGACTCTCACTGGGGTACAGTCCCACACACACTGAATCTCACTGGGGTCCAGTTCCACACACACTGACTCTCACTGGGAAACAGTTCCAAACATACTGACAATCACTGGGGTACAATTCCATCCACACTGACACTCACTAGGGTACAGATCCACACACGCTGACTCTCACACTGGGGTACAGATACACAGAACACTCGCTTTCACTGGGGTACAGTTCCACACACACTGTCTGTCACTCGGGTACAGTCCCACAAACACTGACTCTAACTGGGGTACAATTCCACACACACTGACTTTCACTGGGGTACAGTTAAAGACACACTGACTCTCACTGGGGTACAGTCCCACACACACTGACTCTCACTGGGATACAGTTCCACACTAAATGACTCTCCCTGGGGTACATTTCCATCTACACTGACACTCACTGGGGCACAGTTCCACACACACTGAAACTCTCTAGGGTACAGTTCCACACACACTGACACTCACTGGGGTACAGTTCCACCCAAATGGACTCTCACTGGGGTACATTTCCACACACACTAACACTCACTGGGGTACAGTTCCATACACACTGTCACTCACAGAGGTACAGTTCCACACACACAGAATCTCACTTGGGTACAATTCCACACACACTAACAATCACTGGGGTACAGCTCCACACAAACAGCCTCTCACTGGGATATAGTTCCACACACACTGACTCTCACTGGGATACAGTTCCACACATAATGACGATCACTGGGGTACAGTTCCATCCACACTGACCATTACTGGGATACAGTTCCACACACGCTGACACTCACTGGGGTACAGTCCCACACTCAATCACTCTCACAGGGGTACAATTCCACACGCACTGCCAATCACTGGGGTACTGTTCCACACAGACTGACTCTCACTGGGGTACAATTCCACACGCACTGCCACTCACTGGGGTACAGTTCCACACAGACTGACTCTCACTGGGGTACAGTCCAACACACACTGAATCTCACTGGGGTACAATTCCACAAACACTGACTCTCACTGGGGTACAGTCCCACATACACTGACTGTCACTGGGGTACAGTTCCACACACAGTGACTCTCACTGGGGTACAGTTCCACATACACTGACTCTCACTGGGGTACAGTTCCACACACACTGACTCCCACTGATGTACAGTCCCACACACACTGACTTTCACTGGGGTTCAGTTCCACACACACTGACTCTCACTGCGGTACAATTCCACACACACTGACACTCACTGGGGTACAGTCCCTCACGGACTGACTCTCATTGAGGTACAGTCCCACACACACTGACTCTCATTGGGGTACAGTTTCACGCACACTGACTCTCACTGGGGTACATTTCCACTCACACTGTCTCTCACTGGGGTACAGTTCCACAAAAAAGGACTCTCACTGGGGTACAGTTCCTCACTCACTGACTCTCACTGGGGTACAGTCCCACACACACTGACTCTCACTGGGGTCCAGTTCCACACACACTGACCCTCACTGGGAAACAGTTCCAAACATACTGACAATCACTGGGGTACAATTACATCCACACTGACACTCACTAGGGTACAGATCCACACACACTGACTCTCACACTGGGGTACAGATACACAGAACACTCGCTTTCACTGGGTTACAGTTCCACACAAACTGTCTGTCACTCGGGTACAGTCCCACAAACACTGACTCTAACTGGGGTACAATTCCACACACACTGACTTTCACTGGGGTACAGTTAAAGACACACTGACTCTCACTGTGGTACAGTCACACACACACTGACTCTCACTGGGGTACAAATCCACACACAGTGACTCGCACTGGGGTACAGTCCCACACACACTGACTCTCACTGGGGTACAGTCCCAAACACACTGACTCTCTCTGGGGTACAATTTTACATCCACTGATATTCTCTGGGGTACAGTTCCACACAAACTGACTCCCACTGGTGTACAGTCCTACACACAGTGAATCTCACTGGGGTACTGTTCCACACAAACTGATACTCACTGGGGTACAGTTCCACACACACTGACTCTCACTGGGATACAGTTCCACACACACTGACAATCACTGGGGGACAGTTCCACACACTCTTTCTCTCACTGGGGTACAGTTGCACAGAAAAAACAATCTCACTGGGGTACAGTTCCACACAAAAGGACTCTCACTGTGGTACAGTTCCTCGCTCACTGACTCTCACAGGGGTAGAGTTCCTCACGCACTGACTCTCACTGGGGTACAATTCCACACACTCTAACAATCACTGGGGTACAGCTCCACACAAACAGCCTCTAACTAGGATACAGTTCCACACACACTGACTCTCACTGGGATACAGTTCCACACATGCTGACAATCACGAGGGTACAGTTCCATGCACACTGACACTCACTGGGGTACAGTTCCACACGCAGTTTCTCTCACTGGGGTACATTTCCACAGAAAACACACTCTCACTGGGGTACATTTCCACACAAATGGACTCTCACTAAGGTACAGTACCATACACACTGACTCTAACTGGGGTACAGTTCCACACACACTGACTCCCACTGGGGTACAGTCCCACACACACTGACTCTCACTGGGGTACAGTTCCACACACAGTGACTCTCACTGGGGTACAGTTCCACATACACTGACTCTCACTGGGGTACAATTCCACACACACTGACTCCCACTGATGTACAGTCCCACACACAATGACTTTCACTGGGGTTCAGTTCCACACACACTGACTATCACTGCGGTACAATTCCACACACACTGAAACTCACTGGGGTACAGTCCCTCACGGACTGACTCTCATTCTGGTTTAGTCCCACACACACTGACTCTCATTGGGGTGCAGTTTCACGCACACTGACTCTCACTGGGGTACATTTCCACACACACTGTCTCTCACTGGGGTACAGTCCCACACACTCTGACTCTCACTGGGGTCCAGTTCCACACACACTGACTCTCACTGGGAAACAGATCCAAACATACTGAAAATCACTGGGGTACAATTCCATCCACACTGACACTCACTGGGGTACAGTTCCACACACGCTGACTCTCACACTGGGGTACAGTTCCACAGAACACTCGATCTCACTGGGGTACAGTTCCCCACACACTGTCTGTCAATCGGGTACAGTCCCACACACACTGACTCTAACTGGGGTACAATTCCACACACACTGACATTCACTGGGGTAAAGTAAAACACACACTGACTCTCACTGGGGTACAGTCCCACACACACTGACTCACACTGGGGTACAAATTCACACACACTGACTCGCACTTGGGTACAGTCCCACACAGAGTGACTCTCACTCGGGTACAATTCCACACACACTGACTCTCACTGGGGTACAAATCCACACACACTGACTCCCACTGGTGTACAGTCCCACACACAGTGACTCTCACTGGGGTACAGTTCCACACACACTGACTCTCACAGAGGTACAGTTCCACACAAACTGACACTCACTGGGGTACAGTTCCACACACACTGACTCTCACTGGGGTACAGTTCCACACACACTAACAATCACTGGGGTACAGCTCCACACAAACAGCCTCTAACTAGGATACAGTTCCACACACACTGACTCTCACTGGGATACAGTTCCACACATGCTGACAATCACGAGGGTACAGTTCCATGCACACTGACACTCACTGGGATGCAGTTACAAACGCTGACTCTCACACTGGGGTACATTTCGACTGAAAACTCGTTCTAGCTGGGGTACAGTTCCACACACACTGACTCTCACTGGGGTACAGTTCCACACACACTGACTCTCACTGGGGTACAGTCCCACACACACTGACTCTCACTGGGGTACAATTCCACACACACTGACTCTCACTTGGTTACAGTCCCACACACACTGACTCTCACTGGGGTACAGTGCCACACACACTGACTCTCACTGGGGTACAGTTCCACACACACTGACTCTCACTGTGATACAGTTCCACATATACTGACAATCACTGGGGTACAATTCCAAAGAGAACTCGCTCTCACTGGGATACAGTTCAACACAAACGGACTCTCAGTGGGGTACAGTTCCTCACTCACTGACTCTCACTGGGGTAAAGTTCCACATACACTGACTCTCACTGGGGGAATGTTCCACACACAATTTCTCTCGCTGGGATACAGTTCCACACACACTGACTCTCACTGGTATACAGATCCACACACAGAGACCCTCACTGGGGTACAGATCCACACACACTAACAATCAATGGGATACAGATCCACACACACTGACTCTCACTGGGATAGAGTTCCACACATACTGACAATCACTGGGGTACAGTTCCATCCACACTGACACTTACTGGGATACATTTCCACACGCGCTGACTCTCACACTGGGGTACAGTTCGACAGAAAACTCGCTCTCACTGGGGTACAGTTCCACACACAATGACTCTCACTGGGGTACAGTCCCACACACACTGACTCTCACTGGGGTACAATTCCGGACACACTGTCTCACACTGGGCTACAGTCCCACACACACTGACTCTCACTGGGGTACAATTCCACACACACTGACTCTCACTGGGGCAGAGTTCCACACACACTGACCATCACTGAGGTACAGTTCCACATGCACTTATCTCACTGGGGTGCATTTCCACAGAAAACACACTCTCACTGGGGTACTGTTCCACACAAATCGACTCTCACTGGGGTACAGTACAATACACACTGACTCTAACTGGGGTACAATTCCACACACACTGACTTTCACTGGGGTACTGTTAAACACACACTGACTCTCACTGGGGTACAGTCCCACACACACTGACTCTCACTGGGGAACAAATACACACACACTGACTCGCACTGGTTTACAGTCCAACACACACTGACTCTCACTGGGGTACTTTCCCACAGACACTGACTCTCACTGGGGTACAATTTTACATCCACTGACACTATCTGCGGTACAGTTCCACACACACTGACTCCCACTGATGTACAGTCCCACACACAGTGACTCTCACTGGGGTACAGTTCCACACACACTGACTCTCACTGTGGTACCGTCCCACACACACTGACTCTCACTGGGGTACAGTCCCAAACACACTGACTCTCACTGGGGTACAGTTCCACACACACTGACTCTCACTGGGGTACAGTCCCACACACACTGACTCTCACTGGGGTACAATTCCACACACACTGACTCTCACTGGGGTACAGTTCCATGCACACTGACCATCACTGGGGTACAGTTCCACACGCACTTTCTCTCACTGGGGTACATTTCCACAGAAAACACACTCTCACTGGGGTACATTTCCACACAAATGGTCTCTCACTAGGGTACAGTACCATACACACTGACTCTAACTGGGGTACAGTTCCACACACACTGACTCCCACTGATGTACAGTCCCACACACACTGACTTTCACTGGGGTTCAGTTCCACACACACTGACTCTCACTGCGGTACAATTCCACACACACTGACACTCACTGGGGTACAGTCCCTCACGGACTGACTCTCATTGAGGTACAGTCCCACACACACTGAATCTCATTGGGGTACAGTTTCACGCACACTGACTTTCACTGGGGTACTGTTAAACACACACTAACTCTCACTGGTGTACAGTCCCACACACACTGACTCTCACTGGGGAACAAATCCACACACACTGACTCGCACTGGGTTACAGTCCCAGACACACTGACTCTCACTGGGGTACTTTCCCACAGACACTGACTCTCACTGGAGTACAATTTTACATCCACTGACACTCTCTGCGGTACAGTTCCACACACACTGACTCCCACTGGTGTACAGTCGCACACACAGTGACTCTCACTGTGGTACAGTTCCACACACACTGACTCTCACTGGTGTACAGTTCCACAGACACTGACTCTCACTGTGGTACAGCTCCACACTAAATGACTCTCCCTGGGGTACAGTTCCATCCACACTGACACTCACTGGGGCACAGATCCACACACACAGACACTCACTGGGGTACAGTTCCACACACACTGACTCTCACTGGGGTACAATTCCACCCAAATGGACTCTCACTGGGGTAAATTGACACACACACTAACTCTCACGGGGGAAGCGTTCCATACACACTGACACTAACACAGGTACAGTTCCACACAAACTGACACTCACTGGGGTACAGTTCCACACACACTGACTCTCAGTGAGATACAGTTGCACACACACTGACTCTCACTGGGGTACAGTTCCAACCAAATGGACTCTCACTGGTGTAAATTTCCACACAAACTAACTCTCACTGGGGAACAGTTCCATACACACTGACACTCACAGGGGTACAGTTCCACACACACTGACACTCACTGGAGTACAGTTCCACACACACTTTCTCTCACTGGGGTACAGTTCCACAGAAAAACCACTCTCACTGGGGTACAGTTACACCCAAAAGGACTCTCATTGGGGTACAGTTTCACACACACTGACTCTCACTGGGGTACAGTTCCATCCACACTGACAATCACTGGGGTACATTTCCACATACACTGACTCTCACTGCGGTACATTTCCACACACACTGTCTCTAACTGGGGAACAGTTCCACAGAAAATTCACTCTCACTGGGGTACATTTCCAGACAAAAGGACTCTCACTTTTTTACAGTTCCTCGCTCACTGAATCTCACTGCGGTAGAGTTCCTCACACACTGACACTCACTGGGGTACAGTTCCACGCACACTAACAATCACAGGGGTACAGTTCCATGCACACTGACACTCATTGGGATGCAGTTCCACACACGCTGACTCTCACACTGGGGTACAGTTCGACTGAAAACTCGTTCTCGCTGGGGTACAGTTCCACACACACTGACTCTCACTGGGGTACAGTTCCACACACACTGACTCTCACTGGGGTACAGTCCCACACACACTGACTCTCACTGGGGTACAATTCCACACACACTGACTCTCACTTGGTTACAGTCCCACACACACTGACTCTCACTGGGGTACAGTGCCACACACACTGACTCTCACTGGGGTACAGATCCACACACACTGACTCCCACTGATGTACAGTCCCACACACACTGACTTTCACTGGGGTTCCGTTCCACACACACTGTCTCTCACTGGGGTACAGTTCCACAGAAAGCTCGCTCTCACTGGGGTACAGTTCCACACAAAAGGACTCTCAGTGGGGTACAGTTCCTCACTCACTGACACTCACTGGGGTACAGTTCCACACAAACTGGCTCTCACTGGGGTACAGTTCCACAGAAAACTCGCTCTCACTGGGGTACAGTTCCACACAAAAGGACTCTCAGTGGGGTACAGTTCCTCACTCACTGACTCTCACTGGGGTACAGTTCCACACACAGTGACTCTCACTGCGGTACAGTTCCACATACACTGACTCTCACTGGGGTACAATTCCACAGTCACTGACTCTCACTGTGGTACAGTTCCACACTAATTGACTCTCACTGGGGTACAGTTCCATCCAGACTGACACTCACTGGGGTACAGTTCCACACACACAGAAACTCACTGGGGTGCAGTTCCACACACACTGAAACACACTGGGGTACAGTTCCACATACGCTGACAATCAATGGGGTACCATTCCACACACACTTTGTATCACTGGGGTACAGTTCCACAGAAAACCCACTCTCACTGGGGACAGTTCCACCCAAACGGACTCTCACTGGGGTACAGTTCCACACACACTGACTCTCACTGGGGTACAGTTCCAACCACACTGACACTCACTGAGGTACAGTTCCACACACACTGGCACGCACAGGGGTACAGTTCCACACACACTGACTCTCACTGGGATACAGTTCCACAAACACTGACAATCACTGGGGCACAATTCCAAAGAAAACTCGCTCTCTCTGGGTTACAGTTCAACACAAACGGACTCTCAGTGGGGTACAGTTCCTCACTCACTGACTCTTACTGGGGTAAAGTTCCACATACACTGACTCTCACTGGGAGAAAGCTCCACACACAATTTCTCTCGCTGGGATACAGTTCCACACACACTGACTCTCACTGGGATACAGTTCCACACACAGAGATTCTCACTGGGGTACAGTTCCACACACACTAACAATCAATGGGATACAGATCCACACACACTGACTCTCACTGGGATAGAGTTCCACACATACTGACAATCACTGGGGTACAGTTCCATCCACACTGACACTTAATGGGATAAAGTTCCACACACGCTGACTCTCACACCGGGGTACAGTTCGACAGAAAACTCGCTCTCACTGGGGTACAGTTCCACACACAGTGACTCTCATTGGGGTACAGTCCCACACACAATGACTCTCCCTGGGGTACAGTCCCACACACACTGACTCTCAATGGGGTACAGTCCCACACAAACTGACTCTCACTAGGGTACAGTTCCACATACACTGACTCTCACTGGGGTACAGTCCCCCACACACTGACACTCACTGGGGTACAATTCCACACACACTGACTCTCACTGGGGTACAGTTCCACACACACTGACCATCACTGGGGTACAGTTCCACACACACTTTCTCTCACTGGGGTACATTTCCACAGAAAACCCACTCTCACTGGGGTACAGTTCCACACAAATGGACTCTCACTGGGGTACAGTTCCACACATTCTGACTCTCACTGGGATACAGTTCCAGACACACAGACTCTCACTGGGGTACAGTTCCACACACACTGACAATCACTGGGGTACAGCTCCACACACACAGCCTCTCACTGGGATACATTTCCACGCACAATGACTCTCACTGGGATACAGTTCCACACATACTGACAATCAGTGGGGTACATTTCCATCCACACTGACACTCACTGGGGTACAGTTCCACACACACTGAGTCTCACACTGAGGTACAGTTCCACAGAAAACTCGCTCTCACTGGGGAACAGTTCCACACACACTATCTCTCACTGGGGTACATTCCCACACACACTGACTCTCGCTGGGGTACAATTCCACACACACTGACTCTCACTGGGGTACAGTACCACTCACACTGACTCTCACTGGGGTACAGTCACACACACACTGACTCTCACTGGGGTACAATTTCACACAGACTGACTCTCACTGTGGAACATTCCCAAACACAATGACTCTCACTGGGTTACAGTCCCACACACACTGACTCTCACTGGGGTACAATTACACATACACAGACTCTCACTGGGGTACAGTTCCACACAACCTGACTCCAACTGGTGTACAGTCCCACACACACTGACTCTCACTGGGGTAAAATCCAAACACACACTGACTCTCACTGGGGTACTGTTCCATCCACACTGAGTCTCTCACTGGGGTACAGTTCCACACAAATGGACTCTCACTGGGGTACAGTTCCTCACTCACTGACTCACACTGGGGTCTATTTCCAAACACACTGACTCTAACTGTGGTACAGTTCCACACACACTGACTCTCACTGGGAAACAGTTCCACACACTCTGACTCTCACTGGGGTACAGTTCCACACACACAGACTCTCACTGGGGTACAGTTCCACACACACTAACAATAACTGGGGTACAGCTCCACACAAACAGCCTCTCACTGGGATACAGTTCGACACACAATGACTCTCACTGGGATACAGTTCCACAAACACTGACAATCACTGGGGTACAGTTCCATCTACACTGACACTCACTGGGATACAGTTCCACACACGCTGGCTCTCACACTGGGGTACAGTTCGACAGAAAACTCGCTCTCACTGGGGTACAGTTCCACACACACTGACTCTCACTGGGGTACAGTTCCACACACACTGACTCTCACTGGGGAACAATTCCACACACACTGACTCTCACTGGGGTAAAATTCCACAAACAATGACTCTCACTGGGGTACAGCTCCACACACACTGAGTCTCAATCGGATACAGTCCCACACACACTGACTCTCACTGGGGTACAATTCCACACACACTGACTCTCACTGGGGTACAGATCCACATACACTGACAATCACTGGGGTACAGTTCCACACAAACTTTCTCACACTGGGGTACATTTCCACCGAAAACCCGTTCTCACTGGGGTACAGTTCCACACAAACTGACTCTCACTTCGGTACAGTCCCACACACACTGACTCTCACTGGGGTACAGTTCCACACACACTGACTCTCACTGGGATACAGTTCCAGACACAAAGACTCTCGCTGGGGTACAGCTCCACACACACTTACAATCACTGGGGTACAGTTCCACACACACTTTCTCTCACTGGGGTACATTTCCACAGAAAACCCGTTCTCATTGGGGTACAGTTCCACACAAACTGACTCTCACTTCGGTACATTACCACACACACTGACTCTCACTGGGGTACAGTTCCACACACACTGACTGTCACTGGGGTACAGTCCCACACACACTGACTCTCACTGAGGTACAGTCACACACACACACTGATTCTCACTGAGGTACTGTTTCACACACACTGACTCTCACTGGGGTACAGTTCCATCCACACTGAAACTCACTGGGGCACAGTTCCACGCACACTGACTCTCAATGGGGTACATTTGCACACTCACTCTCTCTCACTGGAATACAATTCCACAGAAAACTCGCTCTCACTGGGTTACAGTTCAACACAAGCGCACTCTCACTGAGGTACAGTTCCACACACACTGACTCTCACTGGGATACAGTTCCACACCCACAGTCTCTCACTGGGATACTGTTCCACAAACACTGACTCTCACTGGGAAACAGTTCCACACACACTGACTCTCAATGGGGTACAGTTCCACACACACGGACAATCAGTGGGGTACAGCTCCACACACATAGCATCTCACCGGGATACAGTTACACAAACACTGTCTCTCACTGGGATGCAGTTCCAATCATACTGACACTCACTAGGGTACAGTTCCACACACGCTGACGCTCACACTGCGGTACAGTTCCACAGAAAACTCGCTGTCACTAGGGTACAGTTCCACACACATTGTCACTGTGGTACAGTCCCAGACACACTGACTCTAACTGGGGTACAATTCCACACACACTGACTCTCACTGGGATACAATTCCACAAACACTGACTCTCACTGGGATACAATTACACACACACTGACTCACACTGGGGTACAGTCCCACACAGACTGACTCTCACAGGGGTACAGTCCCACACACACTGATACTCACTGGGGTACAATTGCACATCCACTGATACTCTCCAGTGTACAGTTCCACACACGCTGACTCCGACTGGTGTACAGTCCCAAACACAGTGACTCTCACTGGGGTACAGTTCCACACACACTGACTCTCACTGGGGGACAATTCCACAGACACTGACTCTCACTGTGGTACAGTTCCACACTAACTGTCTCTCACTGGGGTACAGTTCCATCCAGACTGACACTCACCCTGGTACAGTTCCGCGCACACTGACACTCACTGGGGTACAGTTCCACAGAAAACCCACTCTCACTGGGGTACAGTTCCACCCAAACGGACTCTCACTGGGGTACAGTTCCACACACACTGACTCTCACTGGGGTACAGTTCCATCCACACTGACAGTCACTGAGGTACAGTTCCACACACACTGACACTCACTGGGGTACAGTTCCACACACACTGAAAATCACTGGGGTACAATTCCAAAGAAAACTCGCTCTCACTGGGTTACAGTTCAACACAATCGGACTGTCAGTGGGGTACAGTTCCTCACTCATTGACTCTCACTGGGGTAAAGTCCAAAAACACTGAGTCTCACTGAGGTACAGTTCCACACACACTGACTCTCACTGGGATACAGTTCCACACACAGAGACTCTCACTGGGGTACAGTTCCACACACACTTACAATCACTGGGATACAGATCCACAGACACTGACTCTCACAGGGATAGAGTTCCACACATACTGACAATCACTGGGGTACAGTTCCATCCACACTGACACTCACTGGGATAAAGTTCCACACACGCTGACTCTCACACTGGGGTACAGTTCCACAGAAAACTCGCTCTCACTGGGGTACAGTTCCACACACACTGACTCTCACTGGGGTAATGTCCCACACACACTGACTCTCACTGGGGTACAATTCCACACACACTGACTCTCACTGGGGTACAGTTCCACACACACTGACAATCACTGGGGTACAGTTACACACACTTTCTCTCACTGGGGTACATTTCCACAGAAAACCCACTCTCACTGGGGTACAGTTCCACACAAACTGACTCTCACTTCGGTATAGTCACACACACACTGACTCTCACTGGGGTACAGTTCCACACACACTGACTCTCACTGGGATACAGTTCAAGACACACAGACTCTCACTGGGGTACAGTTCCACACACACTGACAATCACTGGGGTACAGTTCCACACACACTTTCTCTCACTGGGGTACATTTCCACAGAAAACCCGTTCTCATTGGGGTACAGTTCCACACAAACTGACTCTCACTTCGGTACAGTCCCACACACACTGACTCTCAATGGGGTACAGTTCCACACACACTGACTCTCACTGGGGTACAATTCCACACACACTGACACTCACAGGGGTACTGTCCCACACACACTGACTCTCACTGAGGTACAGTTCCATCCACACTGAAACTCACTGGGGTACAGTTCCACGCACACTGACTCTCAATGGGGTGCATTACCACACTCACTCTCTCTCACTGGAATACAATTCCACAGAAAACTCGCTCTCACTGGGTTACAGTTCAACACAAGCGCACTCTCACTGAGGTACAGTTCCACACACACTGACTCTCACTGGGATACAGTTCCACACCCACAGACTCACACTGTGATACTGTTTCACAAACACTGACTCTCACTGGGAAACAGTTCCACACACACTGACTCTCAGTGGGGTACAGCTCCACACACATAGCCTCTCACTGGGATACAGTTACACAAACACTGACTCTCACTGGGATACAGTTCCAAACATACTGACACTCACTAGGGTACAGTTCCACACACGCTGACGCTCACACTGAGGTACAGTTCCACAGAAAACTCGCTGTCACTGGGGTACAGTTCCACACACATTGTCACTGGGGTACAGTCCCACACACACTGACACTAACTGGGGTACAATTCCACACACACTGACTCTCACTGGGGTACAATTCCACAAACACTGACTCTCACTGGGGTACAATTACACACACACTGACTCGCACTGGGGTACAGTCCCACACACACTGACTCTCACTGGGGTAAAGTCCCACACACACTGATACTCACTGGGGTACAATTGCACGTCCACTGATACTCTCCAGTGTACAGTTCCACACACGCTGACTCCGACTGGTGTACAGTCCCACACACAGTGACTCTCACTGGGGTACAGTTCCACACACACTGACTCTCACTGGTGTACAATTCCACAGACACTGACTCTCACTGTGGTACAGTTCCACACACACTGACTCTCACTGGGGTACAGTTCCATCCAGACTGACACTCACCCTGGTACAGTTCCGCACACACTGACACTCACTGGTGTACAGTTCCACAGAAAACCCACTCTCACTGGGGTACAGTTCCACCCAAACGGACTCTCAGTGGGGTACAGTTCCACACACACTGACTCTCACTGGGGTACAGTTCCATCCACACTGACACTCATTGAGGTACAGTATCCACACACACTGACACTCACTGGGGTACAGTTCCACACACACTGACTCTCACTGGGATACAGTTCCATCCACACTGACACTCACTGAGGTACAGTTCCACACACACTGACACTCACTGGGGTACAGTTCCACACACACTGACACTCACTGGGTTACAGTTCCACACACACTTTCTCTCGCTGGGATATAGTTCCACACACACTGACACTCACTGGGGTACAGTTCCACAGCAAACCCACTCTCACTGTGGTACAGTTCCACCCAAACAGACTCTCACTGGGGTACAGTTCCACACGCACTGACTCTCACTGGGGTACAGTTCCATCCACACTGACACTCACTGAGGTACAGTTCCACACACACTGACACTCACTGGGGTACAGTTCCACACACACTGACTCTCACTGGGATACAGTTCCACAAACACTGACAATCACTGGGGTAGAATTCCAAAGAAAACTCGCTCTCACTGGGTTACGGTTCAACAGAATCGGACCCTCAGTGGGGTACAGTTCCTCACTCACTGACTCTCACTGGGGTAAAGTCCAAAAACACTGACTCTCACTGAGGTACAGTTCCACACACACTTTCTCTCGCTGGGATACAGTTCCACACACACTGACTCTCACTGGGATACAGTTCCACACACAGAGACTCTCACTGGGGTACAGTTCCACACACACTTACAATCACTGGGATACAGATCCACACACACTGACTCTCACAGGGATAGAGTTCCACACATACTGACAATCACTGGCGTACAGTTCCATCCACACTGACACTCACTGGGATAAAGTTCCACACACGCTGACTCACACACTGGGGTACAGTTCCACAGAAAACTCACTCTCACTGGGGTCCAGTTCCACACACACTGACTCTCACTGGGGTACTGTCCCACACACACTGACTCTCACTGGGGTACAATTCCACACACACTGACTCTCACTGGGGTAAAGTTCCACGTACACTGACAATCACTGGGGTACAGTTCCACACACACTTTCTCTCACTGGGGTACATTTCCACAGAAAACCCGTTCTCATTGGGGTACAGTTCCACACAAACTGACACTCACTTCGGTACAGTCCCACACACACTGACTCTCACTGGGGTACAGTTCCACACACACTGACTCTCACTGGGGTACAATTCCACACACACTGACACTCACAGGGGTACTGTCCCACACACACTGACTCTCACTGAGGTACAGTTCCATCCACACTGAAACTCACTGGGGTACAGTTCCACGCACACTGACTCTCAATGGGGTGCATTACCACACTCACTCTCTCTCACTGGAATACAATTCCACAGAAAACTTGCTCTCACTGGGTTACAGTTCAACACAAGCGCACTCTCACTGAGGTACAGTTCCACACACACTGACTCTCACTGGGATACAGTTCCACACCCACAGACTCTCACTGGGATACTGTTTCACAAACACTGACTCTCACTGGGAAACAGTTCCACACACACTGACTCTCAATGGGGTACAGTTCCACACACACGGACAATCAGTGGGGTACAGCTCCACACACATAGCCTCTCACTGGGATACAGTTACACAAACACTGACTCTCACTGGGATACAGTTCCAAACATACTGACACTCACTAGGGTACAGTTCCACACACGCTGACGCTCACACTGAGGTACAGTTCCACAGAAAACTCGCTGTCACTGGGGTACAGTTCCACACACATTGTCACTGGGGTACAGTCCCACACACACTGACACTAACTGGGGTACAATTCCACACACACTGACTCTCACTGGGGTACAATTCCACAAACACTGTCTCTCACTGGGGTACAATTACACATACACTGACTCGCACTGGGGTACAGTCCCACACACACTGACTCTCACTGGGGTACAGTCCCACACACACTGATACTCACTGGGGTACAATTGCACGTCCACTGATACTCTCTGGGGTACAGTTCCACACACGCTGACTCCGACTGGTGTACAGTCCCACACACAGTGACTCTCACTGGGGTACAGTTCCACAGACACTGACTCTCACTGTGGTACAGTTCCACACACACTGACTCTCACTGGGGTACAGTTCCATCCAGACTGACACTCACCCTGGTACAGTTCCGCACACACTGACACTCACTGGTGTACAGTTCCACAGAAAACCCACTCTCACTGGGGTACAGTTCCACCCAAACGGACTCTCAGTGGGGTACAGTTCCACACACACTGACTCTCACTGGGCTACAGTTCCATCCACACTGACACTCACTGAGGTACAGTTCCACAGACACTGACACTCACTGGGGTACAGTTCCACACACACTGACTCTCACTGGGGTACAGTTCCATCCACACTGACACTCACTGAGGTACAGTTCCACACACACTGACACTCACTGGGGTACAGTTCCACACACACTGACACTCACTGGGTTACAGTTCCACACACACTTTCTCTCGCTGGGATATAGTTCCACACACACTGACACTCACTGGGGTACAGTTCCACAGCAAACCCACTCTCACTGTGGTACAGTTCCACCCAAACAGACTCTCACTGGGGTACAGTTCCACACGCACTGACTCTCACTGGGGTACAATTCCATCCACACTGACACTCACTGAGGTACAGTTCCACACACACTGACACTCACTGGGGTACAGTTCCACACACACTGACTCTCACTGGGATACAGTTCCACAAACACTGACAATCACTGGGGTAGAATTCCAAAGAAAACTCGCTCTCACTGGGTTACGGTTCAACAGAATCGGACCCTCAGTGGGGTACAGTTCCTCACTCACTGACTCTCACTGGGGTAAAGTCCAAACACACTGACTCTCACTGAGGTACAGTTCCACACACACTTTCTCTCGCTGGGATACAGTTCCACACACACTGACTCTCACTGGGATACAGTTCCACACACAGAGACTCTCACTGGGGTACAGTTCCACACACACTTACAATCACTGGGATACAGATCCACACACACTGACTCTCACAGGGATAGAGTTCCACACATACTGACAATCACTGGCGTACAGTTCCATCCACACTGACACTCACTGGGATAAAGTTCCACACACGCTGACTCACACACTGGGGTACAGTTCCACAGAAAACTCACTCTCACTGGGGTCCAGTTCCACACACACTGACTCTCACTGGGGTACTGTCCCACACACACTGACTCTCACTGGGGTACAATTCCACACACACTGACTCTCACTGGGGTAAAGTTCCACGTACACTGACAATCACTGGGGTACAGTTCCACACACACTTTCTCTCACTGGGGTACATTTCCACAGAAAACCTGTTCTCATTGGGGTACAGTTCCACACAAACTGACACTCACTTCGGTACAGTCCCACACACACTGACTCTCACTGGGGTACAGTTCCACACACACTGACTCTCACTGGGGTACAATTCCACACACACTGACACTCACAGGGGTACTGTCCCACACACACTGACTCTCACTGAGGTACAGTTCCATCCACACTGAAACTCACTGGGGTACAGTTCCACGCACACTGACTCTCAATGGGGTGCATTACCACACTCACTCTCTCTCACTGGAATACAATTCCACAGAAAACTTGCTCTCACTGGGTTACAGTTCAACACAAGCGCACTCTCACTGAGGTACAGTTCCACACACACTGACTCTCACTGGGATACAGTTCCACACCCACAGACTCTCACTGGGATACTGTTTCACAAACACTGACTCTCACTGGGAAACAGTTCCACACACACTGACTCTCAATGGGGTACAGTTCCACACACACGGACAATCAGTGGGGTACAGCTCCACACACATAGCCTCTCACTGGGATACAGTTACACAAACACTGACTCTCACTGGGATACAGTTCCAAACATACTGACACTCACTAGGGTACAGTTCCACACACGCTGACGCTCACACTGAGGTACAGTTCCACAGAAAACTCGCTGTCACTGGGGTACAGTTCCACACACATTGTCACTGGGGTACAGTCCCACACACACTGACACTAACTGGGGTACAATTCCACACACACTGACTCTCACTGGGGTACAATTCCACAAACACTGACTCTCACTGGGGTACAATTACACACACACTGACTCGCACTGGGGTACAGTCCCACACACACTGACTCTCACTGGGGTACAGTCCCACACACACTGATACTCACTGGGGTACAATTGCACGTCCACTGATACTCTCTGGGGTACAGTTCCACACACGCTGACTCCGACTGGTGTACAGTCCCACACACAGTGACTCTCACAAGGGTACAGTTCCACAGACACTGACTCTCACTGTGGTACATTTCCACACACACTGACTCTCACTGGGGTACAGTTCCATCCAGACTGACACTCACCCTGGTACAGTTCCGCACACACTGACACTCACTGGTGTACAGTTCCACAGAAAACCCACTCTCACTGGGGTACAGTTCCACCCAAACGGACTCTCAGTGGAGTACAGTTTCACACACACTGACTCTCACTGGGGTACAGTTCCATCCACACTGACACTCACTGAGGTACAGTTCCACACACACTGACACTCACTGGGGTACAGTTCCACACACACTGACTCTCACTGGGGTACAGTTCCATCCACACTGACACTCACTGAGGTACAGTTCCACACACACTGACACTCACTGGGGTACAGTTCCACACACACTGACACTCACTGGGTTACAGTTCCACACACACTTTCTCTCGCTGGGATACAGTTCCACACACACTGACACTCACTGGGGTACAGTTCCACAGCAAACCCACTCTCACTGTGGTACAGTTCCACCCAAACAGACTCTCACTGGGGTACAGTTCCACACACACTGATTCTCACTGGGGTACAGTTCCATCCACACTGACACTCACTGAGGTACAGTTCCACACACACTGACACTCACTGGGGTACAGTTCCACACACACTGACTCTCACTGGGATACAGTTCCACAAACACTGACAATCACTGGGGTTGAATTCCAAAGAAAAGTCGCTCTCACTGGGTTAAAGTTCAACACAATCGGACTCTCAGTGGGGTACAGTTCCTCACTCACTGACTCTCACTGGGGTAAAGTCCAAAAACACTGACTCTCACTGAGGTACAGTTCCACACACACTTTCTCTCGCTGGGATACAGTTCCACACACACTGACTCTCACTGGGATACAGTTCCACACACAGAGACTCTCACTGGGGTACAGTTCCACACACACTTACAATCACTGGGATACAGATCCACACACACTGACTCTCACAGGGATAGAGTTCCACACATACTGACAATCACTGGCGTACAGTTCCATCCACACTGACACTCACTGGGATAAAGTTCCACACACGCTGACTCTCACACTGGGGTACAGTTCCACAGAAAACTCACTCTCACTGGGGTCCAGTTCCACACACACTGACTCTCACTGGGGTACTGTCCCAAACACATTGACTCTCACTGGGGTACAATTCCACACACACTGACTCTCACTGGGGTAAAGTTCCACGTACACTGACAATCACTGGGGTACAGTTCCAAACACACTTTCTCTCACTGGGGTACATTTCCACAGAAAACCCGCTCTCACTGGGGTACAGTTCCACATAAACTGAATCTCACTTCGGTACAGTCCCACAGACAGTAACTCTCACTTGGGTACAGTTCCACACACACTGACACTCACTGGGATACAGTCGCACACACGCTGACTCTCACTGAGGTACAGTCCCACACACACTGATTCTCACTGAGGTACAGTTTCACACACACTGACTCTCACTGGGGTACAGTTCCATCCACACTGAAACTCACTGTGGTACAGTTCCACACACACTGACTCTCAATGGGGCACATTTCCACACTCACTCTCTCTCACTGGAATACAATTCCACAGAAAACTCGCTCTCGCTGGGTTACAGTTCAACACAAGCGCACTCTCACTGAGGTACAGTTCCATACACACTGACTCTCAATGGGGTACAGTTCCACACACACGGACAATCAGTGGGGTACAGCTCCAAACACACAGCCTCTCACTGGGATACAGTTACACAAACACTGACTCTCACTGGGATACAGTTCCGAACATACTGACACTCACTAGGGTACAGTTCCACACACGCTGACGCTCACACTGAGGTACAGTTCCACAGAAAACTCGCTGTCACTGGGGTACAGTTCCACACACATTGTCACTGGGGTACAGTCCCACACACACTGACACTAACTGGGGTACAATTCCACACACACTGACTCTCACTGGGGTACAATTCCACAAACACTGACTCTCACTGGGGTACAGTTCCATCCACACTGACACTCACTAGGGTACTGTTCCACACACGCTGACTCTCTCACTGTGGTACAGTTCCACAGAAAACTCGCTGTCACTGGGGTACAGTTCCACACACATTGTCTGTCACTGGGGTACAATTCCACAAACACTGACTCTCACTGTGGTACAAATACACACACACTGACTCGCACTGGAGTACAGTCCAACACACACTGACTCCCACTGGGGTACAGTTCCACACACGCTGACTCCCACTGGTGTACAGTCCCACACACAGTGACTCTCACTGGGGTACATTTCCAAACACACTGACTCTCACTGGGGTACAATTCCACAGACACTGACTCTCAATGTGGTACAGATCCACACTAACTGACCCTCACTGGGGTACAGTTCCATCCAGACTGACAGTCACTGTGGTACAGTTCCGCACACACTGACACTCACTGGGGTACAGTTCCACAGAAAACCCACTCTCACTGGGGTACAGTTCCACCCAAACGGACTCTCACTGGGGTACAGTTCCACACACACTGACTCTCACTGGGGTTCAGTTCCATCCACACTGACACACACTGAGGTACAGTTCCACACACACTGACACTCACTGGGGTACAGTTCCACACACACTGACTCTCACTGGGATACAGTTCCACAAACACTGACAATAACTGGGGCACAATTCCAAAGAAAATTCGCTCTCACTGGGTTACAGTTCAACACAAACGGACACTCACTGGGGTACAGTTGCTCACTCGCTGACTCTCACTGGGGTAAAGTTACACATACAGTGACTCTCACTGAGGTACAGTACCAAACACACTTTATCTCTCTGGGATACAGTTCCACACACACTGACTCTCACTGGGATACAGTTCCAGACACAGAGACTCTCATTGGGGTACAGTTCCAAACACACTTACAATCACTGGGATACAGATCCACACACACTGATGCTCAAAGGATAGAGTTCCACATATACTGACAATCACTGGGGTACAGTTCCATACACACTGACACTCACTGGGATAAAGTTCCACACATGCTGACTCTCCCTGGGGTACAATTCCACACACACTGACTATCACTGGGGTACAGTTGCACACACACTGACTCTCACTGGGGTACAGTCCCACACACACTGACTCTCACTGGGGTACAATTCCGCACACACTGACTCTCACTGGGGTACAGTCCCATGCACACTGACTCTCACTGGGGTACAGTCCCACACACACTGACTCTCACTGGGGTACAGTTCCACACACACTGACTCTCACTGGGGTACAGTCCCACACACACTGACTCTCACTGGGGTACAATTCCACACACACTGACACTCACTGGGGTACAGTTCCACACACACTGAGCATCACTGGGGTACAGTTCCACACACACTTTCTCTCACTGGGGCACATTTCCACAGAAAACACACTCTCACTGGGGTACAGTTCCACACAAACGGACTCTCACTGGCGTACAGTTCCACACACACAGACTCTCACTGGGATACAGTTCCACACACACAGACTCTCACTGGGGTACAGTTCCACACACACTGACAATCACTGGGGTGCAGCTCCACACACACAGCCTCTCACTGGATACAGTTCCACAAAAACTGACAATCAGTAGGGTACATTTCCATCCACACTGACACTCGCTGGGGTACAGTTCCACACACACTGAGTCTCATACTGAGGTACAGTTCCACAGAAAACTCACTCTCACTGGGGAACAGTTCCACACACACTATCTCTCACTGGGGTACAGTCCCAAACACACTGACTCACGCTGGGGTACAATTCCACACACACTGACTCTCACTGGGGTACAGTAACACTCACACTGACTCTCACTGGGGTACAGTCACACACACACTGACTCTCACTGGGGGACAGTTCCACACACACTGACTCTCACTGGGGTCCAATTTCACATACACTGACGCTCACTGGGGTACAGTTCCACACACACTGACTCCCAATGGTGTACAGTACCACACACAATGACTCTAACTGGGGTACAGTCCAAACACACACTGACTCTCACTGGGGTACAGTTCCATCCACACTGACACTCACTGGGGTACAGTTCCACACACACTGACTCTCACTGGGGTACATTTCCACACACACTGTCTCTCACTGGGGTACAGTTCCACACAAATGTACGCTCACTGGGGTACAGTTCCTCACTCACTGACTCTCACTGGGGTACAGTTACAAACACACTGACTCTCACTGTGGTACATTTCCACACACACTGACTCTCACTGGGATACAGTTCCACACACACTGACTCTCACTGGGATACAGTTCCACACACACAGACACTCACTGGGGTACAGTTCCACACACACTAACAATAACTGGGGTACAGCTCCACACAAACAGCCTCTCACTGGGATACAGATCCACACACAATGACTCTCACTGGGATACAGTTCCACAAATACTGACAAACAAAGGTGTACAGTTCCATCCACACTGACACTCACTGGGATACAGATCCACACACGCTGACTCTCACACTGGGGTACAGTTCGACAGAAAACTCGCTCTCACTGGGGTACAGGTCCACACACACTGACTCACCCTGGGGTACAGTCCCACACACACTGACTCTCACTGGGGTACAATTCCACACACACTGACTCTCACTGGGGTATAGTGACACACACACTGAGTCTCACTGGGGTACAGTGCCACACATACCGAATCTCACTGGGGTACAGTCCCACACACACTGACTCTCACTGGGGTACAATTCCAAACACACTGAATCTCACTGGGGTACAGTTCCACATACACTGACAATCACTGGGGTATAGTTCCACAAACACTTTCTCTCACTGGGGTACAGTTCCACGCAAACGGACTCTCACTGGGGTACAGTTCCACACACACTGACTCTCACTGGGATACAGTTCCACACACACAGACTCTCACTGGGGTAAAGTTCCACACACACTAACAATCACTGGGGTAGAGTTCCACACAAACAGTCTCTCACGGAGGTACAGTTCCACACACAATGATTCTCACTGGGATACAGTTCCACAAATACTGACAATCACTGGGGTAAAGTTCCATCCACACTGACACTCACTGGGATACAGTTCCACACACGCTGACTCTCACACTGGGGTACAGTTCGACAGAAAACTCGCTCACACTGGGGTACAGTTCGACACAAACTGAATCTCACAGGTGTACAGTCCCACACACACTGACTCTCACTGGGGTAAAATTCCACACAGACAGACTCTCACGGGGGTACAGTTCCACACACACTGACTCTCATTGGGGTACAGTCCCACACACACTGACTCTCACTGGGGTACAGGCCCACACACACTGACTATCACTGAGGTACAGTCCCACACGGACTGACTCTCACTTGGGTACAATTCCACACACACTGACTCTCACTGGGGTACAGTCCCACACACACTGACACTCACTGGGGTACGATTCCACACACACACACTCTCACTGGGGTACAGTCCCACACACACTGACTCTCACTGGGGTACAGTCCCACACACACTGACTCTCACTGAGGTACAGTCCCACACTCACTGACTTTCACTTGGGTACAATTCCACACACACTGACTCTCACTGGGGTACAGTTCCACACACACTTTCTCTCACCGGGGTACAGTTCCACAGAAAACCCGCTCTCACTGGGGTACAGTTCCACACACACTGACTCTCACTCTGGTACGGTCCCACACACACGGACTCTCACTGGGGTACAGTTCCAAAAACAATGACTCTCACTGGGGTAGAGTCCCACACAAACTGACTCACACTGGGGTACAATTCCACACACACTGACTCTCACTGTGACACAGTTCCACACACACTGACTTACACTGGTGTACAGTCCCACACATACTGACTCTCATTGGGATACAGTTCCTCACACTCAGACTCTCACTGGGGTAAGGTTCCACACACACTAACAATCACTGGGGTACAGCTCCACACAAACAGCCTCTCACTAGGATACAGTTCCACACACAATGACTCTCACTGGGATACAGTTCCACAAATACTGACAATCACTGGGGTACAGTTACATCCACACTGACACTCACTGGGATAGAGGTCCATACACGCTGACTCTCACACTGGGGTACAGATCGACAGAAAACTCGCTCTCACTGGGGTACTTTTCCACACACACTGACTCTCACAGGGGTACAGTCCCACACACACAAACTCTCACTGGGGTACAATTCCACACACACAGGCTCTCACTGGGGTACTGTTCCACGCACACTGACTCTCATTGGGGTACAGTCCCACACACTGACTCTCACTGGGGTACAGGCCCACACACACTGACTCTCACTAAGGTACAGTCCCACACACACTGACTCTCACTTGGGTACAATTCCACACACACTGACTCTCACTGGGGTGCAGTCCCACACACACTGACTCTCACTGGGGTACAATTCCACACACACAGACTCTCACTGGGGTAAAGTTCCACACACTCTGAAACTCACTGGGGTACAGTCCCACACACACTGACTCTCACTGGGGTACAGTCCCACACACACTGACTCTCACTGAGGTACAGTCCCACACACACTGACTCTCACTTGGATACAATTCCACATACACAGACTCTCACTGGGGTACAGTTCAACACACTCTGACAATCACTGGGGTACAGTTCCACAAACACTTTCTCTCACTGGGGTACAGTTCCACAGAAAACCCGCTCTCACTGGGGTACAATTCCACACACACTGACTCTCACTGTGGTAAGGTCCCACACACGCTGACTCTCACAGGGGTACAGTTCCAAAAACAATGACTCTCACTTGTGTACAGTCCCACACACACTGACACACACTGGGGTATAGTTCCACAGAAAACCAGCTCTCACTGGGTTACAGTTCCAGACACACTGACTATCACTGTGGTACAGTGCCACACACACTGACTCTCAATGAGGTACAGTTCCAAAAACAATGACTGTCACTGGGGTACAGTGCCACACACACTGACTCTCAATGAGGTACAGTTCCAAAAACAATGACTGTCACTGGGGTACAGTCCCACTCACACTGACTCACACTGGGGTACAATTCCACACACACTGACTCTCACTGGGGTACAGTTCCACACAAACCTTCTCTCACTGGGGTACAGTTACACAGAAAACCCGCTCTCACTGGGGTACAGTTCCACACACATGACTCTCACTGTGGTACGGTCCCACACACACTGGCTCTCACTGGTGTACAGTTCCAAAAACAATGACACTCACAGGGGTACAATTCCACACACACTGACTCTCACTGGGGTACAGTTCCACATGCACTGACAATCACTGGGGTATAGTTCCACAAACACTTTCTCTCACTGGGGTACAGTTCCACACAAACAGACTCTCACTGGGGTACAGTTCCACACACACAGACTCTCACTGGGGTAAAGTTCCACACACACTAACAACACTGGGGTACAGTTCCACACAAACAGCCTCTCACTGGGATACAGTTCCACACACAATGACTCTCACTGGGATACAGTTCCAGAAGTACTGACAATCACTGGGGTACATTTCCATCCAAACTGACAACCACTGGTATAGAGTTCCACACACGCTGACTCTCACACTGGGGTACAGTTCGACAGAAAACTCGCTCACACTGGGGTACAGTTCCACACACACTGACTCTCACAGGGGTACAGTCCCACACACACTGACTCTCACTGGGGTAAAGTTCCACACACACAGACTCTCACTGGGGTACAGTTCCACACACACTGACTCTCATTGGGGTACAGTCCCAAATACACTGACTCTCACTGGGGTACAGGCCCACACACACTGACTCTCACTGAGGTACAGTCCCACACGCACTGACTCTCACTTGGGTACAATTCCACACACACTGACTCTCACTGGGGTACAGTCCCACACACACTGACTCTCACTGGGGTACAATTCCACACACACACACGCTCACTGGGGTACAGTTCCACACACTCTGACTCTCACTGGGGTACAGTCCCACACACACTGACTATCACTGGGGTACAGTCCCACACATACTGACTCTCACTGAGGTACAGTCCCACACACACTGACTCTCACTTGGGTATAATTCCACACACAATGACTCTCACTGGGGTACAGTTCCACAAACACTTTCTCTCACTGGGGTACAGTTCCACACACACTGACTCTCACTGAGGTACAGTCCCACACCCTGATTCTCACTTGGGTACAGTTTCACACACACTGATTCTCACTGTGGTGCAGTCCCACAAACACTGACTCTCACTGGGGTACAGTTCCAAAAACAATAACTCTCACTGGGGTACAGACCCACACACACTGACTCTCACTGGGGTACAATTCCACACACACTGACTCTCACTGGGGTACAGTTCCAGATACGCTGACTCTCACTGTGGTACGGTCCCACACACACGGGCTCTCACTGGGGTACAGTACCAAAAACAATGACTCTCACTGGGGTACAGTCCCACACACACTGACTCACACTGGGGTACAATTCCAAACACACTGATTCTCACTGGGGTACATTTCCACACACACTGACTCCCACTGGTGTACTGTCCCACACATACTGACTCTCATTGTGATACAGTTCCAAACACACAGACTCTCACTGTAGTAAGGATCCACACACACTAACAATCACTTGGGTACAGCTCCACACAAACAGCCTCTCACTGGGATACAGTTCCACACACAATGACTCTCACTGGGATACATTTCCACAAATACTGACAATCACTGGGGTACAGTTCCATCCACACTGACACTCAATGGGATAGAGGTCCACACACGCTGAAACTCACACTGGGGTACAGATCGACAGAAAACTCGCTTTCACTGGGGTACAGTTCCACACACACTGACTCTCACAGGTGTACAGTCCCACACACACTGACTCTCACTGGGGTACAATTCCACACACACAGGCTCTCACTGGGGTACTGTTCCACACACACTGACACTCATTGGGGTACAGTCCCACACACACTGACTCTCACTGGGGTACAGGCCCACACTCACTGACTCTCCCTAAGGTACAGTCCCATACACACTGACTCTCACTTGGGTACAATTCCACACACACAGACTCTCACTGGGGTACAGTCCCACACACACTGACTCTCACTGGGGTACAATTCGACACACACAGACACTCACTGGGGTAAAGTTCCACACAATCTGACTCTCACTGGGGTACAGTCCCACACACACTGACTCTCACTGGGGTACAGTCCCACACACACTGACTCTCACTGAGGTACAGTCCCACTCACACTGACTCTCACTTGGGTACAATTCCACACACACAGACTCTCACTGAGGTACAGTTCCACACACTCTGACTCTCACTGGGGTACAGTCCCCCACACACTGACTCTCACTGGGGTACAGTTCCACATACACTGACAATCACCGGGGTACAGTTCCACAAACACTTTCTCTCACTGGGGTACAGTTCCACAGAAAACCCGCTCTCACTGGGGTACAGTTCCACACACACTGACTCCCACTGGTGTACAGTCCCACATACACTGACTCTCACTGGGGTACAGTTCCACACACACTTTCTCTCACGGGGGAACAGTTCCACAGAAAACCAGCTCTCACTGGGGTACAGTTCCACACACACTGACTATCACTGTGGTACAGTCCCACACACACTGACTCTCACTGAGGTACAGTTCCAAAAACAATGACTCTCACTGGGGTACAGTCCCACACACACTGACTCTCACTGGGGTACAATTCCACACACTCTGACTCTCACTGGGGTACAGTTCCACACAAACTTTCTCTCACTGGGGTACAGTTCCACAGAAAACCCGCTCTCATTGGGGTACAGTTCCACACACAATGACTCCCACTGGTGTACAGTCCCACACACACTGACTCTCACTGGGGTACAGTCCCACACAAACTGACTCTCACTGGGGTACAGTCCCACACACACTGACTCTCACTGAGGTACAGTCCCACACACACTGACTCTCACTTGAATACAATTCCACACACACTGACTCTCACTGGGGTACAGTCCCACACACACTGACTCTCACTTGGGTACAATTCCACACACACTGACAATCACTGGGGTACAGTTCCACACACACTTTCTCTCACTGGGGTATAGTTCCACAGAAAACCCGCTCTCACTGGGGTACAGTTCCACACACACTGACTCTCATTGCGGTATAGTCCCACACACACTGACTCTAACTGGGGTACAGTTACAATAACATTGACACTCACTGGGGTACAGTCCCACACACACTGACTCTCACTGGGGTACAATTCCACACACACTGACTCTCACTGGGGTACAGTTCCACACACAATGACTCCCACTGGTGTACAGTCCCACACACACTGACTCTCACTGGGGTACAGTTCCACACACACTGACTCTCACTGGGGTACAATTCCACACACACTGACACTCACTGGGGTACAGTCCCACACACACTGACTCTCACTGAGGCACAGTCCCACACACACTGTCTCACTGGGGTACAGTTTCACACACACTGACTCTCACTGGGGTAAAGTTCCATCCACACTGACACTCACTTGGGTACAGTTCCACACACACTGACTCTCACTGGGGTACATTGCCACACACACTCTCTCTCACTGGAATACAAATCCACAGAAAACTCGCTCTCACTGGGTTACAGTTCACACAAACGGACTATCACTGGGGTACAGTTCCACACACACTGACTCTCAATGGGATACAGTTACATACACACAGACTCTCACTGGGGTACAGTTCCACACACACTAACAATCACTGGGGTACAACTCCACACACACAGCCTCTCACTGGGATACAGTTCCACACACACTGATTCTCACTTGGGTACAGTTTCACACACACTGATTCTCACTGTGGTGCAGTCCCACAAACACTGACTCTCACTGGGGTACAGTTCCAAAAACAATAACTCTCACTGGGGTACAGTCCCACACACACTGACTCTCACTGGGGTACAATTCCACACACACTGACTCTCACTGGGGTACAGTTCCAGATACGCTGACTCTCACTGTGGTACGGTCCCACACACACGGGCTCTCACTGGGGTACAGTACCAAAAACAATGACTCTCACTGGGGTACAGTCCCACACACACTGACTCCCACTGGTGTACAGTCCCACATACACTGACTCTCACTGGGGTACAGTTCCACACACACTTTCTCTCACGGGGGAACAGTTCCACAGAAAACCAGCTCTCACTGGGGTACAGTTCCACACACACTGACTATCACTGTGGTACAGTCCCACACACACTGACTCTCACTGAGGTACAGTTCCAAAAACAATGACTCTCACTGGGGTACAGTCCCACACACACTGACTCTCACTGGGGTACAATTCCACACACACTGACTCTCACTGGGGTACAGTTCCATACAAACTTTCTCTCGCTGGGGTACAGTTCCACAGAAAACCCGCTCTCATTGGGGTACAGTTCCACACACAATGACTCCCACTGGTGTACAGTCCCACACACACTGACTCTCACTGGGGTACAGTCCCACACACACTGACTCTCACTGGGGTACAGTCCCACACACACTGACTCTCACTGAGGTACAGTCCCACACACACTGACTCTCACTTGAATACAATTCCACACACACTGACTCTCACTGGGGTACAGTCCCACACACACTGACTCTCACTTGGGTACAATTCCACACACACTGACAATCACTGGGGTACAGTTCCACACACACTTTCTCTCACTGGGGTATAGTTCCACAGAAAACCCGCTCTCACTGGGGTACAGTTCCACACACACTGACTCTCATTGCGGTACAGTCCCACACACACTGACTCTAACTGGGGTACAGTTACAATAACATTGACACTCACTGGGGTACAGTCCCACACACACTGACTCTCACTGGGGTACAATTCCACACACACTGACTCTCACTGGGGTACAGTTCCACACACAATGACTCCCACTGGTGTACAGTCCCACACACACTGACTCTCACTGGGGTACAGTTCCACACACACTGACTCTCACTGGGGTACAATTCCACACACACTGACTCCCACTGGGGTACAGTTCCACACACACTTTCTCTCACGGGGGAACAGTTCCACAGAAAACCAGCTCTCACTGGGGTACAGTTCCACACACACTGACTATCACTGTGGTACAGTCCCACACACACTGACTCTCACTGAGGTACAGTTCCAAACACAATGACTCTCACTGGGGTAAAGTCCCACACACACTGACTCTCACTGGGGTACAATTCCACACACACTGACTCTCACTGGGGTACAGTTCCACACACACTGACAATCACTGGGGTGCAGCTCCACACACACAGCCTCTCACTGGATACAGTTCCACAAAAACTGACAATCAGTGGGGTACATTTCCATCCACACTGACACTCACTGGGGTACAGTTCCACACACACTGAGTCTCATACTGAGGTACAGTTCCACAGAAAACTCACTCTCACTGGGGAACAGTTCCACACACACTATCTCTCACTGGGGTACAGTCCCAAACACACTGACTCACGCTGGGGTACAATTCCACACACACTGACTCTCACTGGGGTACAGTAACACTCACACTGACTCTCACTGGGGTACAGTCACACACACACTGACTCTCACTGGGGGACAGTTCCACACACACTGACTCTCACTGGGGTCCAATTTCACATACACTGACGCTCACTGGGGTACAGTTCCACACACACTGACTCCCAATGGTGTACAGTACCACACACAATGACTCTAACTGGGGTACAGTCCAAACACACACTGACTCTCACTGGGGTACAGTTCCATCCACACTGACACTCACTGGGGTACAGTTCCACACACACTGACTCTCACTGGGGTACATTTCCACACACACTGTCTCTCACTGGGGTACAGTTCCACAGATAACATGATCTCACTGGGGTACAGTTCCACACAAATGTACGCTCACTGGGGTACAGTTCCTCACTCACTGACTCTCACTGGGGTACAGTTACAAACACACTGACTCTCACTGTGGTACATTTCCACACACACTGACTCTCACTGGGATACAGTTCCACACACACTGACTCTCACTGGGATACAGTTCCACACACACAGACTCTCACTGGGGTACAGTTCCAGATACGCTGACTCTCACTGTGGTACGGTCCCACACACACGGGCTCTCACTGGGGTACAGTACCAAAAACAATGACTCTCACTGGGGTACAGTCCCACACACACTGACTCACACTGGGGTACAATTCCAAACACACTGATTCTCACTGGGGTACATTTCCACACACACTGACTCCCACTGGTGTACTGTCCCACACATACTGACTCTCATTGTGATACAGTTCCAAACACACAGACTCTCACTGGGGTAAGGATCCACACACACTAACAATCACTGGGGTACAGCTCCACACAAACAGCCTCTCACTGGGATACAGTTCCACACACAATGACTCTCACTGGGATACATTTCCACAAATACTGACAATCACTGGGGTACAGTTCCATCCACACTGACACTCAATGGGATAGAGGTCCACACACGCTGAAACTCACACTGGGGTACAGAACGACAGAAAACTCGCTTTCACTGGGGTACAGTTCCACACACACTGACTCTCACAGGTGTACAGTCCCACACACACTGACTCTCACTGGGGTACAATTCCACACACACAGGCTCTCACTGGGGTACTGTTCCACACACACTGACACTCATTGGGGTACAGTCCCACACACACTGACTCTCACTGGGGTACAGGCCCACACTCACTGACTCTCCCTAAGGTACAGTCCCATACACACTGACTCTCACTTGGGTACAATTCCACACACACAGACTCTCACTGGGGTACAGTCCCACACACACTGACTCTCACTGGGGTACAATTCGACACACACAGACACTCACTGGGGTAAAGTTCCACACAATCTGACTCTCACTGGGGTACAGTCCCACACACACTGACTCTCACTGGGGTACAGTCCCACACACACTGACTCTCACTGAGGTACAGTCCCACTCACACTGACTCTCACTTGGGTACAATTCCACACACACAGACTCTCACTGAGGTACAGTTCCACACACTCTGACTCTCACTGGGGTACAGTCCCCCACACACTGACTCTCACTGGGGTACAGTTCCACATACACTGACAATCACCGGGGTACAGTTCCACAAACACTTTCTCTCACTGGGGTACAGTTCCACAGAAAACCCGCTCTCACTGGGGTACAGTTCCACACACACTGACTCCCACTGGTGTACAGTCCCACATACACTGACTCTCACTGGGGTACAGTTCCACACACACTTTCTCTCACGGGGGAACAGTTCCACAGAAAACCAGCTCTCACTGGGGTACAGTTCCACACACACTGACTATCACTATGGTACAGTCCCACACACACTGACTCTCACTGAGGTACAGTTCCAAAAACAATGACTCTCACTGGGGTACAGTCCCACACACACTGACTCTCACTGGGGTACAATTCCACACACACTGACTCTCACTGGGGTACAGTTCCACACAAACTTTCTCTCACTGGGGTACAGTTCCACAGAAAACCCGCTCTCATTGGGGTACAGTTCCACACACAATGACTCCCACTGGTGTACAGTCCCACACACACTGACTCTAACTGGGGTACAGTCCCACACAAACTGACTCTCACTGGGGTACAGTCCCACACACACTGACTCTCACTGAGGTACAGTCCCACACACACTGACTCTCACTTGAATACAATTCCACACACACTGACTCTCACTGGGGTACAGTCCCACACACACTGACTCTCACTTGGGTACAATTCCACACACACTGACAATCACTGGGGTACAGTTCCACACACACTTTCTCACACTGGGGTATAGTTCCACAGAAAACACGGTCTCACTGGGGTACAGTTCCACACACACTGACTCTCATTGCGGTATAGTCCCACACACACTGACTCTAACTGGGGTACAGTTACAATAACATTGACACTCACTGGGGTACAGTCCCACACACACTGACTCTCACTGGAGTACAATTCCACACACACTGACTCTCACTGGGGTACAGTTCCACACACAATGACTCCCACTGGTGTACAGTCCCACACACACTGACTCTCACTGGGGTACAGTTCCACACACACTGACTCTCACTGGGGTACAATTCCACACACACTGACACTCACTGGGGTACAGTCCCACACACACTGACTCTCACTGAGGTACAGTCCCACACACACTGTCTCACTGGGGTACAGTTTCACACACACTGACTCTCACTGGGGTAAAGTTCCATCCACACTGACACTCACTTGGGTACAGTTCCACACACACTGACTCTCACTGGGGTACATTGCCACACACACTCTCTCTCACTGGAATACAAATCCACAGAAAACCCGCTCTCACTGGGTTACAGTTCACACAAACGGACTATCACTGGGGTACAGTTCCACACACACTGACTCTCAATGGGATACAGTTACATACACACAGACTCTCACTGGGGTACAGTTCCACACACACTAACAATCACTGGGGTACAACTCCACACACACAGCCTCTCACTGGGATACAGTTCCACACACACTGATTCTCACTTGGGTACAGTTTCACACACACTGATTCTCACTGTGGTGCAGTCCCACAAACACTGACTCTCACTGGGGTACAGTTCCAAAAACAATAACTCTCACTGGGGTACAGTCCCACACACACTGACTCTCACTGGGGTACAATTCCACACACACTGACTCTCACTGGGGTACAGTTCCAGATACGCTGACTCTCACTGTGGTACGGTCCCACACACACGGGCTCTCACTGGGGTACAGTACCAAAAACAATGACTCTCACTGGGGTACAGTCCCACACACACTGACTCCCACTGGTGTACAGTCCCACATACACTGACTCTCACTGGGGTACAGTTCCACACACACTTTCTCTCACGGGGGAACAGTTCCACAGAAAACCAGCTCTCACTGGGGTACAGTTCCACACACACTGACTATCACTGTGGTACAGTCCCACACACACTGACTCTCACTGAGGTACAGTTCCAAAAACAATGACTCTCACTGGGGTACAGTCCCACACACACTGACTCTCACTGGGGTACAATTCCACACACACTGACTCTCACTGGGGTACAGTTCCATACAAACTTTCTCTCGCTGGGGTACAGTTCCACAGAAAACCCGCTCTCATTGGGGTACAGTTCCACACACAATGACTCCCACTGGTGTACAGTCCCACACACACTGACTCTCACTGGGGTACAGTCCCACACACACTGACTCTCACTGGGGTACAGTCCCACACACACTGACTCTCACTGAGGTACAGTCCCACACACACTGACTCTCACTTGAATACAATTCCACACACACTGACTCTCACTGGGGTACAGTCCCACACACACTGACTCTCACTTGGGTACAATTCCACACACACTGACAATCACTGGGGTACAGTTCCACACACACTTTCTCTCACTGGGGTATAGTTCCACAGAAAACCCGCTCTCACTGGGGTACAGTTCCACACACACTGACTCTCATTGCGGTACAGTCCCACACACACTGACTCTAACTGGGGTACAGTTACAATAACATTGACACTCACTGGGGTACAGTCCCACACACACTGACTCTCACTGGGGTACAATTCCACACACACTGACTCTCACTGGGGTACAGTTCCACACACAATGACTCCCACTGGTGTACAGTCCCACACACACTGACTCTCACTGGGGTACAGTTCCACACACACTGACTCTCACTGGGGTACAATTCCACACACACTGACTCCCACTGGGGTACAGTTCCACACACACTTTCTCTCACGGGGGAACAGTTCCACAGAAAACCAGCTCTCACTGGGGTACAGTTCCACACACACTGACTATCACTGTGGTACAGTCCCACACACACTGACTCTCACTGAGGTACAGTTCCAAACACAATGACTCTCACTGGGGTAAAGTCCCACACACACTGACTCTCACTGGGGTACAATTCCACACACACTGACTCTCACTGGGGTACAGTTCCACACACACTGACAATCACTGGGGTGCAGCTCCACACACACAGCCTCTCACTGGATACAGTTCCACAAAAACTGACAATCAGTGGGGTACATTTCCATCCACACTGACACTCACTGGGGTACAGTTCCACACACACTGAGTCTCATACTGAGGTACAGTTCCACAGAAAACTCACTCTCACTGGGGAACAGTTCCACACACACTATCTCTCACTGGGGTACAGTCCCAAACACACTGACTCACGCTGGGGTACAATTCCACACACACTGACTCTCACTGGGGTACAGTAACACTCACACTGACTCTCACTGGGGTACAGTCACACACACACTGACTCTCACTGGGGGACAGTTCCACACACACTGACTCTCACTGGGGTCCAATTTCACATACACTGACGCTCACTGGGGTACAGTTCCACACACACTGACTCCCAATGGTGTACAGTACCACACACAATGACTCTAACTGGGGTACAGTCCAAACACACACTGACTCTCACTGGGGTACAGTTCCATCCACACTGACACTCACTGGGGTACAGTTCCACACACACTGACTCTCACTGGGGTACATTTCCACACACACTGTCTCTCACTGGGGTACAGTTCCACAGATAACATGATCTCACTGGGGTACAGTTCCACACAAATGTACGCTCACTGGGGTACAGTTCCTCACTCACTGACTCTCACTGGGGTACAGTTACAAACACACTGACTCTCACTGTGGTACATTTCCACACACACTGACTCTCACTGGGATACAGTTCCACACACACTGACTCTCACTGGGATACAGTTCCACACACACAGACTCTCACTGGGGTACAGTTCCAGATACGCTGACTCTCACTGTGGTACGGTCCCACACACACGGGCTCTCACTGGGGTACAGTACCAAAAACAATGACTCTCACTGGGGTACAGTCCCACACACACTGACTCACACTGGGGTACAATTCCAAACACACTGATTCTCACTGGGGTACATTTCCACACACACTGACTCCCACTGGTGTACTGTCCCACACATACTGACTCTCATTGTGATACAGTTCCAAACACACAGACTCTCACTGGGGTAAGGATCCACACACACTAACAATCACTGGGGTACAGCTCCACACAAACAGCCTCTCACTGGGATACAGTTCCACACACAATGACTCTCACTGGGATACATTTCCACAAATACTGACAATCACTGGGGTACAGTTCCATCCACACTGACACTCAATGGGATAGAGGTCCACACACGCTGAAACTCACACTGGGGTACAGAACGACAGAAAACTCGCTTTCACTGGGGTACAGTTCCACACACACTGACTCTCACAGGTGTACAGTCCCACACACACTGACTCTCACTGGGGTACAATTCCACACACACAGGCTCTCACTGGGGTACTGTTCCACACACACTGACACTCATTGGGGTACAGTCCCACACACACTGACTCTCACTGGGGTACAGGCCCACACTCACTGACTCTCCCTAAGGTACAGTCCCATACACACTGACTCTCACTTGGGTACAATTCCACACACACAGACTCTCACTGGGGTACAGTCCCACACACACTGACTCTCACTGGGGTACAATTCGACACACACAGACACTCACTGGGGTAAAGTTCCACACAATCTGACTCTCACTGGGGTACAGTCCCACACACACTGACTCTCACTGGGGTACAGTCCCACACACACTGACTCTCACTGAGGTACAGTCCCACTCACACTGACTCTCACTTGGGTACAATTCCACACACACAGACTCTCACTGAGGTACAGTTCCACACACTCTGACTCTCACTGGGGTACAGTCCCCCACACACTGACTCTCACTGGGGTACAGTTCCACATACACTGACAATCACCGGGGTACAGTTCCACAAACACTTTCTCTCACTGGGGTACAGTTCCACAGAAAACCCGCTCTCACTGGGGTACAGTTCCACACACACTGACTCCCACTGGTGTACAGTCCCACATACACTGACTCTCACTGGGGTACAGTTCCACACACACTTTCTCTCACGGGGGAACAGTTCCACAGAAAACCAGCTGTCACTGGGGTACAGTTCCACACACACTGACTATCACTATGGTACAGTCCCACACACACTGACTCTCACTGAGGTACAGTTCCAAAAACAATGACTCTCACTGGGGTACAGTCCCACACACACTGACTCTCACTGGGGTACAATTCCACACACACTGACTCTCACTGGGGTACAGTTCCACACAAACTTTCTCTCACTGGGGTACAGTTCCACAGAAAACCCGCTCTCATTGGGGTACAGTTCCACACACAATGACTCCCACTGGTGTACAGTCCCACACACACTGACTCTAACTGGGGTACAGTCCCACACAAACTGACTCTCACTGGGGTACAGTCCCACACACACTGACTCTCACTGAGGTACAGTCCCACACACACTGACTCTCACTTGAATACAATTCCACACACACTGACTCTCACTGGGGTACAGTCCCACACACACTGACTCTCACTTGGGTACAATTCCACACACACTGACAATCACTGGGGTACAGTTCCACACACACTTTCTCACACTGGGGTATAGTTCCACAGAAAACACGGTCTCACTGGGGTACAGTTCCACACACACTGACTCTCATTGCGGTATAGTCCCACACACACTGACTCTAACTGGGGTACTGTTACAATAACATTGACACTCACTGGGGTACAGTCCCACACACACTGACTCTCACTGGGGTACAATTCCACACACACTGACTCTCACTGGGGTACAGTTCCACACACAATGACTCCCACTGGTGTACAGTCCCACACACACTGACTCTCACTGGGGTACAGTTCCACACACACTGACTCTCACTGGGGTACAATTCCACACACACTGACACTCACTGGGGTACAGTCCCACACACACTGACTCTCACTGAGGTACAGTCCCACACACACTGTCTCACTGGGGTACAGTTTCACACACACTGACTCTCACTGGGGTAAAGTTCCATCCACACTGACACTCACTTGGGTACAGTTCCACACACACTGACTCTCACTGGGGTACATTGCCACACACACTCTCTCTCACTGGAATACAAATCCACAGAAAACCCGCTCTCACTGGGTTACAGTTCACACAAACGGACTATCACTGGGGTACAGTTCCACACACACTGACTCTCAATGGGATACAGTTACATACACACAGACTCTCACTGGGGTACAGTTCCACACACACAGCCTCTCACTGGGATACAGTTCCACACACACTGATTCTCACTTGGGTACAGTTTCACACACACTGATTCTCACTGTGGTGCAGTCCCACAAACACTGACTCTCACTGGGGTACAGTTCCAAAAACAATAACTCTCACTGGGGTACAGTCCCACACACACTGACTCTCACTGGGGTACAATTCCACACAAACTGACTCTCACTGGGGTACAGTTCCAGATACGCTGACTCTCACTGTGGTACGGTCCCACACACACGGGCTCTCACTGGGGTACAGTACCAAAAACAATGACTCTCACTGGGGTACAGTCCCACACACACTGACTCACACTGGGGTACAATTCCAAACACACTGATTCTCACTGGGGTACATTTCCACACACACTGACTCCCACTGGTGTACTGTCCCACACATACTGACTCTCATTGTGATACAGTTCCAAACACACAGACTCTCACTGGGGTAAGGATCCACACACACTAACAATCACTGGGGTACAGCTCCACACAAACAGCCTCTCACTGGGATACAGTTCCACACACAATGACTCTCACTGGGATACATTTCCACAAATACTGACAATCACTGGGGTACAGTTCCATCCACACTGACAATCAACGGGATAGAGGTCCACACACGCTGAAACTCACACTGGGGTACAGATCGACAGAAAACTCGCTTTCACTGGGGTACAGTTCCACACACACTGACTCTCACAGGGGTACAGTCCCACACACACTGAGTCTCACTGGGGTACAATTCCACACACACAGGCTCTCACTGGGGTACTGTTCCACACACACTGACACTCATTGGGGTACAGTCCCACACACACTGACTCTCACTGGGGTACAGGTCCACACCCACTGACTCTCCCTAAGGTACAGTCCCATACACACTGACTCTCACTTGGGTACAATTCCACACACACTGACTCTCACTGGGGTACAATTCCACACACACAGGCTCTCACTGGGGTACTGTTCCACACACACTGACACTCATTGGGGTACAGTCCCACACACACTGACTCTCACTGGGGTACAGGCCCACACCCACTGACTCTCCCTAAGGTACAGTCCCATACACACTGACTCTCACTTGGGTACAATTCCACACACACAGACTCTCACTGGGGTACAGTCCCACACACACTGACTCTCACTGGGGTACAATTCGACACACACAGACACTCACTGGGGTAAAGTTCCACACAATCTGACTCTCACTGGGGTACAGTCCCACACACACTGACTCTCACTTGAATACAATTCCACACACACTGACTCTCACTGGGGTACAGTCCCCCACACACTGACTCTCACTGGGGTACAGTTCCACATACACTGACAATCACCGGGTACAGTTCCACAAACACTTTCTCTCACAAGGGTACAGTTCCACAGAAAACCCGCTCTCACTGGGGTACAATTCCACACACACTGACTCTCACTGTGGTACAGTCCCACACACACTGACTCTCACTGGGGTACAATTCCACACACACTGACTCTACCTGGGGTACAGTTCCACACACACTGACTCCCACTGGTGTACAGTCCCACATACACTGACTCTCACTGGGGTACAGTTCCACACACACTTTCTCTCACGGGGGAACAGTTCCACAGAAAACCAGCTCTCACTGGGGTACAGTTCCACACACACTGACTATCACTGTGGTACAGTCCCACACACATTGACTCTCAATGAGGTACAGTTCCAAAAACAATGACTCTCACTGGGGTACAGTCCCACACACACTGACTCTCACTGGGGTACAATTCCACACACACTGACTCTCACTGGGGTACAGTTCCATACAAACTTTCTCTCACTGGGGTACAGTTCCACAGAAAACCCGCTCTCATTGGGGTACAGTTCCACACACAATGACTCCCACTGGTGTACAGTCCCACACACACTGACTCTCACTGGGGTACAGTCCCACACACACTGACTCTCACTGGGGTACAGTCCCACACACACTGACTCTCACTGAGGTACAGTCCCACACACACTGTCTCTCACTTGAATACAATTCCACACACACTGACTCTCACTGGGGTACAGTCCCACACACACTGACTCTCACTTGGGTACAATTCCACACACACTGACAATCACTGGGGTACAGTTCCACACACACTTTCTCTCACGGGGGAACAGTTCCACAGAAAACCAGCTCTCACTGGGGTACAGTTCCACACACACTGACTCTCACTGGGGTACAGTTCCATACAAACTTTCTCTCACTGGGGTACAGTTCCACAGAAAACCCGCTCTCACTGGGGTACAGTTCCACACACACTGACTCTCATTGCGGTACAGTCCCACACACACTGACTCTAACTGGGGTACAGTTACAATAACATTGACACTCACTGGGGTACAGTCCCACACACACTGACTCTCACTGGGGTACAATTCCACACACACTGACTCTCACTGGGGTACAGTTCCACACACAATGACTCCCAATGGTGTACAGTCCCACACACACTGACTCTCACTGGGGTACAGTTCCACACACACTGACTCTCACTGGGGTACAATTCCACACACACTGACTCTCACTGGGGTACAGTTCCACACACACTTTCTCTCACGGGGGAACAGTTCCACAGAAAACCAGCTCTCACTGGGGTACAGTTCCACACACGCTGACTATCACTGTGGTACAGTCCCACACACACTGACTATCACTGAGGTACAGTTCCAAACACAATGACTCTCACTGGGGTAAAGTCCCACACACACTGACTCTCACTGGGGTACAATTCCACACACACTGACTCTCACTGGGGTACAGTTCCACACACACTGACAATCACTGGGGTGCAGCTCCACACACACAGCCTCTCACTGGATACAGTTCCACAAAAACTGACAATCAGTGGGGTACATTTCCATCCATACTGACACTCACTGGGGTACAGTTCCACACACACTGAGTCTCATACTGAGGTACAGTTCCACAGAAAACTCACTCTCACTGGGGAACAGTTCCACACACACTATCTCTCACTGGGGTACAGTCCCAAACACACTGACTCACGCTGGGGTACAATTCCACACACACTGACTCTCACTGGGGTACAGTAACACTCACACTGACTCTCACTGGGGTACAGTCACACACACACTGACTCTCACTGGGGGACAGTTCCACACACACTGACTCTCACTGGGGTCCAATTTCACATACACTGACGCTCACTGGGGTACAGTTCCACACACACTGACTCCCAATGGTGTACAGTACCACACACAATGACTCTAACTGGGGTACAGTCCAAACACACACTGACTCTCACTGGGGTACAGTTCCATCCACACTGACACTCACTGGGGTACAGTTCCACACACACTGACTCTCACTGGGGTACATTTCCACACACACTGTCTCTCACTGGGGTACAGTTCCACAGATAACATGATCTCACTGGGGTACAGTTCCACACAAATGTACGCTCACTGGGGTACAGTTCCTCACTCACTGACTCTCACTGGGGTACAGTTACAAACACACTGACTCTCACTGTGGTACATTTCCACACACACTGACTCTCACTGGGATACAGTTCCACACACACTGACTCTCACTGGGATACAGTTCCACACACACAGACTCACACTGGGGTACAGTTCCACACACACTAACAATCACAGTGGTACAGCTCCACACAAACAGCCTCTGACTGGGATACAGATCCACAAACAATGACTTTCACTGGGATAAACTTCCACAAATACTGACAATCACTGGGGTTACAGTTCCATCCACACTGACACTCACTGGGATACAGTTCCACACACGCTGACTCTCACACTGGGGTACAGTTCGACAGAAAACTCGCTCTCAATGGGGTAAAGTTCCACACACACTGACTCTCACTGGGGTCCAGTCTCATACACACTGACTCTCACTGGGGTACAATTCCACACACACAGACTCTCACTGGGGTACAGTTCCACACACACTGACTCTCCCTGGGGTACAGTCCCACACACACTGAATCTCACTGGGGTACAGTCCCATACACACTGACTCTCACTGGGGTACAGACCCACACACACTGACTGTCACTGGGGTACAGTCCGACACACACTGACTTTCACTGAGGTACAGTCCCACACACACTGACTCTCACCTGAATACAATTCCACACACACTGACTCTCACTGGGGTACAGTCCCACACACACTGACTCTCAGTTGGGTACAATTCCACACACACTGACAATCACTGGGGTACAGTTCCACACACACTTTCTCTCACTGGGGTATAGTTCCACAGAAAACCCGCTCTCACTCGGGTACAGTTCCACACACACTGACTCTCATTGCGGTACAGACCCACACGCACTGACTCTAACTGGGGTACAGTTCCAATAACATTGACTCTCACTGGGGTACAGTCCCACACACACTGACTCTCACTGGGGTACAATTCCACACACACTGACACTCACTGGGGTACAGTTCCACACACAATGACTCCCACTGGTGTACAGTCCCACACACACTGACTCTCACTGGGGTACAGTCCCACACACACTGACTCTCACTGGGGTACAGTCCCACACACACTGACTCTCACTGAGGTACAGTCCCACACACACTGACTCTCACTTGAATACAATTCCACACACACTGACTCTCACTGGGGTACAGTCCCACACACACTGACTCTCACTTGGGTACAATTCCACACACACTGACTCTCACTGGGGTACAGTCCCACACACACTGACTCTCACTGGGTTACAATTCCACACACACACACTCTCACTGGGGTACAGTTCCACACACTCTGACTCTCACTGGGGTACAGTCCCACACACACTGACTCTCAATGAGGTACAGTTCCAAAAACAATGACTGTCACTGGGGTACAGTGCCACACACACTGACTCTCAATGAGGTACAGTTCCAAAAACAATGACTGTCACTGGGGTACAGTCCCACACCCACTGACTCACACTGGGGTACAATTCCACACACACTGACTCTCACTGGGGTACAGTTCCACACAAACTTTCTCTCACTGGGTTACAGTTACACAGAAAACCCGCTCTCACTGGGGTACAGTTCCACACACATGACTCTCACTGTGGTACGGTCCCACACACACTGGCTCTCACTGGGGTACAGTTCCAAAAACAATGACACTCACAGGGGTACAATTCCACACACACTGACTCTCACTGGGGTACAGTTCCACAAACACTTTCTCTCACTGGGGTACAGTTCCACACAAACAGACTCTCACTGGGGTACAGTTCCACACACACTGACTCTCACTGGGATACAGTTCCACACACACAGACTCTCACTGGGGTAAAGTTCCACACACACTAACAACACTGGGGTACAGTTCCACACAAACAGCCTCTCACTGGGATACAGTTCCACACACAATGACTCTCCCTGGGATACAGTTCCAGAAGTACTGACAATCACTGGGGTACATTTCCATCCAAACTGACACTCACTGGTATAGAGTTCCACACACGCTGACTCTCACACTGGGGTACAGTTCGACAGAAAACTCGCTCACACTGGGGTACAGTTCCACACACACTGACTCTCACAGGGGTACAGTCCCACACACACTGACTCTCACTGGGGTAAAGTTCCACACACACAGACTCTCACTGGGGTACAGTTCCACACACACTGACTCTCACTAGGGTACAGGCCCACACACACTGACTCTCACTGAGGTACAGTCCCACACGCACTGACTCTCACTTGGGTACAATTCCACACACACTGACTCTCACTGGGGTACAGTCCCACACACACTGACTCTCACTGGGGTACAATTCCACACACACACACTCTCACTGGGGTACAGTTCCACACACTCTGACTCTCACTGGGGTACAGTCCCACACACACTGACTATCACTGGGGTACAGTCCCACACATACTGACTCTCACTGAGGTACAGTCCCACACACACTGACTCTCACTTGGGTATAATTCCACACACAATGACTCTCACTGGGGTACAGTTCCACATACACTGACAATCACTGGGGTACAGTTCCACAAACACTTTCTCTCACTGGGGTACAGTTCCACACACACTGACTCTCACTGAGGTACAGTCCCACACCCTGATTCTCACTTGGGTACAGTTTCACACACACTGATTCTCACTGTGGTGCAGTCCCACAAACACTGACTCTCACTGGGGTACAGTTCCAAAAACAATAACTCTCACTGGGGTACAGACCCACACACACTGACTCTCACTGGGGTACAATTCCACACACACTGACTCTCACTGGGGTACAGTTCCAGATACGCTGACTCTCACTGTGGTACGGTCCCACACACACGGGCTCTCACTGGGGTACAGTACCAAAAACAATGACTCTCACTGGGGTACAGTCCCACACACACTGACTCACACTGGGGTACAATTCCAAACACACTGATTCTCACTGGGGTACATTTCCACACACACTGACTCCCACTGGTGTACTGTCCCACACATACTGACTCTCATTGTGATACAGTTCCAAACACACAGACTCTCACTGGGGTAAGGATCCACACACACTAACAATCACTGGGGTACAGCTCCACACAAACAGCCTCTCACTGGGATACAGTTCCACACACAATGACTCTCACTGGGATACATTTCCACAAATACTGACAATCACTGGGGTACAGTTCCATCCACACTGACACTCAATGGGATAGAGGTCCACACACGCTGAAACTCACACTGGGGTACAGATCGACAGAAAACTCGCTTTCACTGGGGTACAGTTCCACACACACTGACTCTCACAGGTGTACAGTCCCACACACACTGACTCTCACTGGGGTACAGTCCCACACACACTGTCTCTCACTGGGGTACAGTCCCACACACACTGACTCTCACTGAGGTACAGTCCCACACACACTGTCTCTCACTTGAATACAATTCCACACACACTGACTCTCACTGGGGTACAGTCCCACACACACTGACTCTCACTTGGGTACAATTCCACACACACTGACAATCACTGGGGTACAGTTCCACACACACTTTCTCTCACGGGGGAACAGTTCCACAGAAAACCAGCTCTCACTGGGGTACAGTTCCACACACACTGACTCTCACTGGGGTACAGTTCCATACAAACTTTCTCTCACTGGGGTACAGTTCCACAGAAAACCCGCTCTCACTGGGGTACAGTTCCACACACACTGACTCTCATTGCGGTACAGTCCCACACACACTGACTCTAACTGGGGTACAGTTACAATAACATTGACACTCACTGGGGTACAGTCCCACACACACTGACTCTCACTGGGGTACAATTCCACACACACTGACTCTCACTGGGGTACAGTTCCACACACAATGACTCCCAATGGTGTACAGTCCCACACACACTGACTCTCACTGGGGTACAGTTCCACACACACTGACTCTCACTGGGGTACAATTCCACACACACTGACTCTCACTGGGGTACAGTTCCACACACACTTTCTCTCACGGGGGAACAGTTCCACAGAAAACCAGCTCTCACTGGGGTACAGTTCCACACACGCTGACTATCACTGTGGTACAGTCCCACACACACTGACTCTCACTGAGGTACAGTTCCAAACACAATGACTCTCACTGGGGTAAAGTCCCACACACACTGACTCTCACTGGGGTACAATTCCACACACACTGACTCTCACTGGGGTACAGTTCCACACACACTGACAATCACTGGGGTGCAGCTCCACACACACAGCCTCTCACTGGATACAGTTCCACAAAAACTGACAATCAGTGGGGTACATTTCCATCCATACTGACACTCACTGGGGTACAGTTCCACACACACTGAGTCTCATACTGAGGTACAGTTCCACAGAAAACTCACTCTCACTGGGGAACAGTTCCACACACACTATCTCTCACTGGGGTACAGTCCCAAACACACTGACTCACGCTGGGGTACAATTCCACACACACTGACTCTCACTGGGGTACAGTAACACTCACACTGACTCTCACTGGGGTACAGTCACACACACACTGACTCTCACTGGGGGACAGTTCCACACACACTGACTCTCACTGGGGTCCAATTTCACATACACTGACGCTCACTGGGGTACAGTTCCACACACACTGACTCCCAATGGTGTACAGTACCACACACAATGACTCTAACTGGGGTACAGTCCAAACACACACTGACTCTCACTGGGGTACAGTTCCATCCACACTGACACTCACTGGGGTACAGTTCCACACACACTGACTCTCACTGGGGTACATTTCCACACACACTGTCTCTCACTGGGGTACAGTTCCACAGATAACATGATCTCACTGGGGTACAGTTCCACACAAATGTACGCTCACTGGGGTACAGTTCCTCACTCACTGACTCTCACTGGGGTACAGTTACAAACACACTGACTCTCACTGTGGTACATTTCCACACACACTGACTCTCACTGGGATACAGTTCCACACACACTGACTCTCACTGGGATACAGTTCCACACACACAGACTCACACTGGGGTACAGTTCCACACACACTAACAATCACAGTGGTACAGCTCCACACAAACAGCCTCTGACTGGGATACAGATCCACAAACAATGACTTTCACTGGGATAAACTTCCACAAATACTGACAATCACTGGGGTTACAGTTCCATCCACACTGACACTCACTGGGATACAGTTCCACACACGCTGACTCTCACACTGGGGTACAGTTCGACAGAAAACTCGCTCTCAATGGGGTAAAGTTCCACACACACTGACTCTCACTGGGGTCCAGTCTCATACACACTGACTCTCACTGGGGTACAATTCCACACACACAGACTCTCACTGGGGTACAGTTCCACACACACTGACTCTCCCTGGGGTACAGTCCCACACACACTGAATCTCACTGGGGTACAGTCCCATACACACTGACTCTCACTGGGGTACAGACCCACACACACTGACTGTCACTGGGGTACAGTCCGACACACACTGACTTTCACTGAGGTACAGTCCCACACACACTGACTCTCACCTGAATACAATTCCACACACACTGACTCTCACTGGGGTACAGTCCCACACACACTGACTCTCAGTTGGGTACAATTCCACACACACTGACAATCACTGGGGTACAGTTCCACACACACTTTCTCTCACTGGGGTATAGTTCCACAGAAAACCCGCTCTCACTCGGGTACAGTTCCACACACACTGACTCTCATTGCGGTACAGACCCACACGCACTGACTCTAACTGGGGTACAGTTCCAATAACATTGACTCTCACTGGGGTACAGTCCCACACACACTGACTCTCACTGGGGTACAATTCCACACACACTGACACTCACTGGGGTACAGTTCCACACACAATGACTCCCACTGGTGTACAGTCCCACACACACTGACTCTCACTGGGGTACAGTCCCACACACACTGACTCTCACTGGGGTACAGTCCCACACACACTGACTCTCACTGAGGTACAGTCCCACACACACTGACTCTCACTTGAATACAATTCCACACACACTGACTCTCACTGGGGTACAGTCCCACACACACTGACTCTCACTTGGGTACAATTCCACACACACTGACTCTCACTGGGGTACAGTCCCACACACACTGACTCTCACTGGGTTACAATTCCACACACACACACTCTCACTGGGGTACAGTTCCACACACTCTGACTCTCACTGGGGTACAGTCCCACACACACTGACTCTCAATGAGGTACAGTTCCAAAAACAATGACTGTCACTGGGGTACAGTGCCACACACACTGACTCTCAATGAGGTACAGTTCCAAAAACAATGACTGTCACTGGGGTACAGTCCCACACCCACTGACTCACACTGGGGTACAATTCCACACACACTGACTCTCACTGGGGTACAGTTCCACACAAACTTTCTCTCACTGGGTTACAGTTACACAGAAAACCCGCTCTCACTGGGGTACAGTTCCACACACATGACTCTCACTGTGGTACGGTCCCACACACACTGGCTCTCACTGGGGTACAGTTCCAAAAACAATGACACTCACAGGGGTACAATTCCACACACACTGACTCTCACTGGGGTACAGTTCCACAAACACTTTCTCTCACTGGGGTACAGTTCCACACAAACAGACTCTCACTGGGGTACAGTTCCACACACACTGACTCTCACTGGGATACAGTTCCACACACACAGACTCTCACTGGGGTAAAGTTCCACACACACTAACAACACTGGGGTACAGTTCCACACAAACAGCCTCTCACTGGGATACAGTTCCACACACAATGACTCTCCCTGGGATACAGTTCCAGAAGTACTGACAATCACTGGGGTACATTTCCATCCAAACTGACACTCACTGGTATAGAGTTCCACACACGCTGACTCTCACACTGGGGTACAGTTCGACAGAAAACTCGCTCACACTGGGGTACAGTTCCACACACACTGACTCTCACAGGGGTACAGTCCCACACACACTGACTCTCACTGGGGTAAAGTTCCACACACACAGACTCTCACTGGGGTACAGTTCCACACACACTGACTCTCACTAGGGTACAGGCCCACACACACTGACTCTCACTGAGGTACAGTCCCACACGCACTGACTCTCACTTGGGTACAATTCCACACACACTGACTCTCACTGGGGTACAGTCCCACACACACTGACTCTCACTGGGGTACAATTCCACACACACACACTCTCACTGGGGTACAGTTCCACACACTCTGACTCTCACTGGGGTACAGTCCCACACACACTGACTATCACTGGGGTACAGTCCCACACATACTGACTCTCACTGAGGTACAGTCCCACACACACTGACTCTCACTTGGGTATAATTCCACACACAATGACTCTCACTGGGGTACAGTTCCACATACACTGACAATCACTGGGGTACAGTTCCACAAACACTTTCTCTCACTGGGGTACAGTTCCACACACACTGACTCTCACTGAGGTACAGTCCCACACCCTGATTCTCACTTGGGTACAGTTTCACACACACTGATTCTCACTGTGGTGCAGTCCCACAAACACTGACTCTCACTGGGGTACAGTTCCAAAAACAATAACTCTCACTGGGGTACAGACCCACACACACTGACTCTCACTGGGGTACAATTCCACACACACTGACTCTCACTGGGGTACAGTTCCAGATACGTTGACTCTCACTGTGGTACGGTCCCACACACACGGGCTCTCACTGGGGTACAGTACCAAAAACAATGACTCTCACTGGGGTACAGTCCCACACACACTGACTCACACTGGGGTACAATTCCAAACACACTGATTCTCACTGGGGTACATTTCCACACACACTGACTCCCACTGGTGTACTGTCCCACACATACTGACTCTCATTGTGATACAGTTCCAAACACACAGACTCTCACTGGGGTAAGGATCCACACACACTAACAATCACTGGGGTACAGCTCCACACAAACAGCCTCTCACTGGGATACAGTTCCACACACAATGACTCTCACTGGGATACATTTCCACAAATACTGACAATCACTGGGGTACAGTTCCATCCACACTGACACTCAATGGGATAGAGGTCCACACACGCTGAAACTCACACTGGGGTACAGATCGACAGAAAACTCGCTTTCACTGGGGTACAGTTCCACACACACTGACTCTCACAGGTGTACAGTCCCACACACACTGACTCTCACTGGGGTACAATTCCACACACACAGGCTCTCACTGGGGTACTGTTCCACACACACTGACACTCATTGGGGTACAGTCCCACACACACTGACTCTCACTGGGGTACAGGCCCACACCCACTGACTCTCCCTAAGGTACAGTCCCATACACACTGACTCTCACTTGGGTACAATTCCACACACACAGACTCTCACTGGGGTACAGTCCCACACACACTGACTCTCACTGGGGTACAAATCGACACACACAGACACTCACTGGGGTAAAGTTCCACACAATCTGACTCTCACTGGGGTACAGTCCCACACACACTGACTCTCACTGGGGTACAGTCCCACACACACTGACTCTCACTGAGGTACAGTCCCACTCACACTGACTCTCACTTGGGTACAATTCCACACACACAGACTCTCACTGAGGTACAGTTCCACACACTCTGACTCTCACTGGGGTACAGTCCCCCACACACAGACTCTCACTGGGGTACAGTTCCACATACACTGACAATCACCGGGGTACAGTTCCACAAACACTTTCTCTCACTGGGGTACAGTTCCACAGAAAACCCGCTCTCACAGGGGTACAGTTCCACACACACTGACTCCCACTGGTGTACAGTCCCACATACACTGACTCTCACTGGGGTACAGTTCCACACACACTTTCTCTCACGGGGGAACAGTTCCACAGAAAACCAGCTCTCACTGTGGTACAGTCCCACACACACTGACTCTCACTGAGGTACAGTTCCAAAAACAATGACTCTCACTGGGGTACAGTCCCACACACACTGACTCTCACTGGGGTACAATTCCACACACACTGACTCTCACTGGGGTACAGTTCCACACAAACTTTCTCTCACTGGGGTACAGTTCCACAGAAAACCCACTCTCATTGGGGTACAGTTCCACACACAATGACTCCCACTGGTGTACAGTCCCACACACACTGACTCTCACTGGGGTACAGTCCCACACAAACTGACTCTCACTGGGGTACAGTCCCACACACACTGACTCTCACTGAGGTACAGTCCCACACACACTGACTCTCACTTGGGTACAATTCCACACACACTGACAATCACTGGGGTACAGTTCCACACACACTTTCTCTCACTGGGGTATAGTTCCACAGAAAACCCGCTCTCACTGGGGTACAGTTCCACACACACTGACTCTCATTGCGGTACAGTCCCACACACACTGACTCTAACTGGGGTACAGTTACAATAACATTGACACTCACTGGGGTACAGTCCCACACACACTGACTCTCACTGGGGTACAATTCCACACACACTGACTCTCACTGGGGTACAGTTCCACACACAATGACTCCCACTGGTGTACAGTCCCACACACACTGACTCTCACTGGGGTACAGTTCCACACACACTGACTCTCACTGGGGTACAATTCCACACACACTGACACTCACTGGGGTACAGTCCACACACACTGACTCTCACTGAGGTACAGTCCCACACACACAGACTCTCACTGGGGTAAAGTTCCACACACACTAACAACACTGGGGTACAGTTCCACACAAACAGCCTCTCACTGGGATACAGTTCCACACACAATGACTCTCCCTGGGATACAGTTCCAGAAGTACTGACAATCACTGGGGTACATTTCCATCCAAACTGACACTCACTGGTATAGAGTTCCACACACGCTGACTCTCACACTGGGGTACAGTTCGACAGAAAACTCGCTCACACTGGGGTACAGTTCCACACACACTGACTCTCACAGGGGTACAGTCCCACACACACTGACTCTCACTGGGGTAAAGTTCCACACACACAGACTCTCACTGGGGTACAGTTCCACACACACTGACTCTCACTAGGGTACAGGCCCACACACACTGACTCTCACTGAGGTACAGTCCCACACGCACTGACTCTCACTTGGGTACAATTCCACACACACTGACTCTCACTGGGGTACAGTCCCACACACACTGACTCTCACTGGGGTACAATTCCACACACACACACTCTCACTGGGGTACAGTTCCACACACTCTGACTCTCACTGGGGTACAGTCCCACACACACTGACTATCACTGGGGTACAGTCCCACACATACTGACTCTCACTGAGGTACAGTCCCACACACACTGACTCTCACTTGGGTATAATTCCACACACAATGACTCTCACTGGGGTACAGTTCCACATACACTGACAATCACTGGGGTACAGTTCCACAAACACTTTCTCTCACTGGGGTACAGTTCCACACACACTGACTCTCACTGAGGTACAGTCCCACACCCTGATTCTCACTTGGGTACAGTTTCACACACACTGATTCTCACTGTGGTGCAGTCCCACAAACACTGACTCTCACTGGGGTACAGTTCCAAAAACAATAACTCTCACTGGGGTACAGACCCACACACACTGACTCTCACTGGGGTACAATTCCACACACACTGACTCTCACTGGGGTACAGTTCCAGATACGCTGACTCTCACTGTGGTACGGTCCCACACACACGGGCTCTCACTGGGGTACAGTACCAAAAACAATGACTCTCACTGGGGTACAGTCCCACACACACTGACTCACACTGGGGTACAATTCCAAACACACTGATTCTCACTGGGGTACATTTCCACACACACTGACTCCCACTGGTGTACTGTCCCACACATACTGACTCTCATTGTGATACAGTTCCAAACACACAGACTCTCACTGGGGTAAGGATCCACACACACTAACAATCACTGGGGTACAGCTCCACACAAACAGCCTCTCACTGGGATACAGTTCCACACACAATGACTCTCACTGGGATACATTTCCACAAATACTGACAATCACTGGGGTACAGTTCCATCCACACTGACACTCAATGGGATAGAGGTCCACACACGCTGAAACTCACACTGGGGTACAGATCGACAGAAAACTCGCTTTCACTGGGGTACAGTTCCACACACACTGACTCTCACAGGTGTACAGTCCCACACACACTGACTCTCACTGGGGTACAGTCCCACACACACTGTCTCTCACTGGGGTACAGTCCCACACACACTGACTCTCACTGAGGTACAGTCCCACACACACTGTCTCTCACTTGAATACAATTCCACACACACTGACTCTCACTGGGGTACAGTCCCACACACACTGACTCTCACTTGGGTACAATTCCACACACACTGACAATCACTGGGGTACAGTTCCACACACACTTTCTCTCACGGGGGAACAGTTCCACAGAAAACCAGCTCTCACTGGGGTACAGTTCCACACACACTGACTCTCACTGGGGTACAGTTCCATACAAACTTTCTCTCACTGGGGTACAGTTCCACAGAAAACCCGCTCTCACTGGGGTACAGTTCCACACACACTGACTCTCATTGCGGTACAGTCCCACACACACTGACTCTAACTGGGGTACAGTTACAATAACATTGACACTCACTGGGGTACAGTCCCACACACACTGACTCTCACTGGGGTACAATTCCACACACACTGACTCTCACTGGGGTACAGTTCCACACACAATGACTCCCAATGGTGTACAGTCCCACACACACTGACTCTCACTGGGGTACAGTTCCACACACACTGACTCTCACTGGGGTACAATTCCACACACACTGACTCTCACTGGGGTACAGTTCCACACACACTTTCTCTCACGGGGGAACAGTTCCACAGAAAACCAGCTCTCACTGGGGTACAGTTCCACACACGCTGACTATCACTGTGGTACAGTCCCACACACACTGACTCTCACTGAGGTACAGTTCCAAACACAATGACTCTCACTGGGGTAAAGTCCCACACACACTGACTCTCACTGGGGTACAATTCCACACACACTGACTCTCACTGGGGTACAGTTCCACACACACTGACAATCACTGGGGTGCAGCTCCACACACACAGCCTCTCACTGGATACAGTTCCACAAAAACTGACAATCAGTGGGGTACATTTCCATCCATACTGACACTCACTGGGGTACAGTTCCACACACACTGAGTCTCATACTGAGGTACAGTTCCACAGAAAACTCACTCTCACTGGGGAACAGTTCCACACACACTATCTCTCACTGGGGTACAGTCCCAAACACACTGACTCACGCTGGGGTACAATTCCACACACACTGACTCTCACTGGGGTACAGTAACACTCACACTGACTCTCACTGGGGTACAGTCACACACACACTGACTCTCACTGGGGGACAGTTCCACACACACTGACTCTCACTGGGGTCCAATTTCACATACACTGACGCTCACTGGGGTACAGTTCCACACACACTGACTCCCAATGGTGTACAGTACCACACACAATGACTCTAACTGGGGTACAGTCCAAACACACACTGACTCTCACTGGGGTACAGTTCCATCCACACTGACACTCACTGGGGTACAGTTCCACACACACTGACTCTCACTGGGGTACATTTCCACACACACTGTCTCTCACTGGGGTACAGTTCCACAGATAACATGATCTCACTGGGGTACAGTTCCACACAAATGTACGCTCACTGGGGTACAGTTCCTCACTCACTGACTCTCACTGGGGTACAGTTACAAACACACTGACTCTCACTGTGGTACATTTCCACACACACTGACTCTCACTGGGATACAGTTCCACACACACTGACTCTCACTGGGATACAGTTCCACACACACAGACTCACACTGGGGTACAGTTCCACACACACTAACAATCACAGTGGTACAGCTCCACACAAACAGCCTCTGACTGGGATACAGATCCACAAACAATGACTTTCACTGGGATAAACTTCCACAAATACTGACAATCACTGGGGTTACAGTTCCATCCACACTGACACTCACTGGGATACAGTTCCACACACGCTGACTCTCACACTGGGGTACAGTTCGACAGAAAACTCGCTCTCAATGGGGTAAAGTTCCACACACACTGACTCTCACTGGGGTCCAGTCTCATACACACTGACTCTCACTGGGGTACAATTCCACACACACAGACTCTCACTGGGGTACAGTTCCACACACACTGACTCTCCCTGGGGTACAGTCCCACACACACTGAATCTCACTGGGGTACAGTCCCATACACACTGACTCTCACTGGGGTACAGACCCACACACACTGACTGTCACTGGGGTACAGTCCGACACACACTGACTTTCACTGAGGTACAGTCCCACACACACTGACTCTCACCTGAATACAATTCCACACACACTGACTCTCACTGGGGTACAGTCCCACACACACTGACTCTCAGTTGGGTACAATTCCACACACACTGACAATCACTGGGGTACAGTTCCACACACACTTTCTCTCACTGGGGTATAGTTCCACAGAAAACCCGCTCTCACTCGGGTACAGTTCCACACACACTGACTCTCATTGCGGTACAGACCCACACGCACTGACTCTAACTGGGGTACAGTTCCAATAACATTGACTCTCACTGGGGTACAGTCCCACACACACTGACTCTCACTGGGGTACAATTCCACACACACTGACACTCACTGGGGTACAGTTCCACACACAATGACTCCCACTGGTGTACAGTCCCACACACACTGACTCTCACTGGGGTACAGTCCCACACACACTGACTCTCACTGGGGTACAGTCCCACACACACTGACTCTCACTGAGGTACAGTCCCACACACACTGACTCTCACTTGAATACAATTCCACACACACTGACTCTCACTGGGGTACAGTCCCACACACACTGACTCTCACTTGGGTACAATTCCACACACACTGACTCTCACTGGGGTACAGTCCCACACACACTGACTCTCACTGGGTTACAATTCCACACACACACACTCTCACTGGGGTACAGTTCCACACACTCTGACTCTCACTGGGGTACAGTCCCACACACACTGACTCTCAATGAGGTACAGTTCCAAAAACAATGACTGTCACTGGGGTACAGTGCCACACACACTGACTCTCAATGAGGTACAGTTCCAAAAACAATGACTGTCACTGGGGTACAGTCCCACACCCACTGACTCACACTGGGGTACAATTCCACACACACTGACTCTCACTGGGGTACAGTTCCACACAAACTTTCTCTCACTGGGTTACAGTTACACAGAAAACCCGCTCTCACTGGGGTACAGTTCCACACACATGACTCTCACTGTGGTACGGTCCCACACACACTGGCTCTCACTGGGGTACAGTTCCAAAAACAATGACACTCACAGGGGTACAATTCCACACACACTGACTCTCACTGGGGTACAGTTCCACAAACACTTTCTCTCACTGGGGTACAGTTCCACACAAACAGACTCTCACTGGGGTACAGTTCCACACACACTGACTCTCACTGGGATACAGTTCCACACACACAGACTCTCACTGGGGTAAAGTTCCACACACACTAACAACACTGGGGTACAGTTCCACACAAACAGCCTCTCACTGGGATACAGTTCCACACACAATGACTCTCCCTGGGATACAGTTCCAGAAGTACTGACAATCACTGGGGTACATTTCCATCCAAACTGACACTCACTGGTATAGAGTTCCACACACGCTGACTCTCACACTGGGGTACAGTTCGACAGAAAACTCGCTCACACTGGGGTACAGTTCCACACACACTGACTCTCACAGGTGTACAGTCCCACACACACTGACTCTCACTGGGGTACAATTCCACACACACAGGCTCTCACTGGGGTACTGTTCCACACACACTGACACTCATTGGGGTACAGTCCCACACACACTGACTCTCACTGGGGTACAGGCCCACACCCACTGACTCTCCCTAAGGTACAGTCCCATACACACTGACTCTCACTTGGGTACAATTCCACACACACAGACTCTCACTGGGGTACAGTCCCACACACACTGACTCTCACTGGGGTACAAATCGACACACACAGACACTCACTGGGGTAAAGTTCCACACAATCTGACTCTCACTGGGGTACAGTCCCACACACACTGACTCTCACTGGGGTACAGTCCCACACACACTGACTCTCACTGAGGTACAGTCCCACTCACACTGACTCTCACTTGGGTACAATTCCACACACACAGACTCTCACTGAGGTACAGTTCCACACACTCTGACTCTCACTGGGGTACAGTCCCCCACACACAGACTCTCACTGGGGTACAGTTCCACATACACTGACAATCACCGGGGTACAGTTCCACAAACACTTTCTCTCACTGGGGTACAGTTCCACAGAAAACCCGCTCTCACAGGGGTACAGTTCCACACACACTGACTCCCACTGGTGTACAGTCCCACATACACTGACTCTCACTGGGGTACAGTTCCACACACACTTTCTCTCACGGGGGAACAGTTCCACAGAAAACCAGCTCTCACTGTGGTACAGTCCCACACACACTGACTCTCACTGAGGTACAGTTCCAAAAACAATGACTCTCACTGGGGTACAGTCCCACACACACTGACTCTCACTGGGGTACAATTCCACACACACTGACTCTCACTGGGGTACAGTTCCACACAAACTTTCTCTCACTGGGGTACAGTTCCACAGAAAACCCACTCTCATTGGGGTACAGTTCCACACACAATGACTCCCACTGGTGTACAGTCCCACACACACTGACTCTCACTGGGGTACAGTCCCACACAAACTGACTCTCACTGGGGTACAGTCCCACACACACTGACTCTCACTGAGGTACAGTCCCACACACACTGACTCTCACTTGGGTACAATTCCACACACACTGACAATCACTGGGGTACAGTTCCACACACACTTTCTCTCACTGGGGTATAGTTCCACAGAAAACCCGCTCTCACTGGGGTACAGTTCCACACACACTGACTCTCATTGCGGTACAGTCCCACACACACTGACTCTAACTGGGGTACAGTTACAATAACATTGACACTCACTGGGGTACAGTCCCACACACACTGACTCTCACTGGGGTACAATTCCACACACACTGACTCTCACTGGGGTACAGTTCCACACACAATGACTCCCACTGGTGTACAGTCCCACACACACTGACTCTCACTGGGGTACAGTTCCACACACACTGACTCTCACTGGGGTACAATTCCACACACACTGACACTCACTGGGGTACAGTCCCACACACACTGACTCTCACTGAGGTACAGTCCCACACACACTGTCTCACTGGGGTACAGTTTCACACACACTGACTCTCACTGGGGTAAAGTTCCATCCACACTGACACTCACTTGGGTACAGTTCCACACACACTGACTCTCACTGGGGTACATTGCCACACACACTCTCTCTCACTGGAATACAAATCCACAGAAAACTCGCTCTCACTGGGTTACAGTTCAAACAAACGGACTGTCACTGGGGTACAGTTCCACACACACTGACTCTCAATGGGATACAGTTACACACACACAGACTCTCACTGGGGTACAGTTCCACATACACTAACAATCACTGGGGTACAGCTCCACACACACAGCCTCTCACTGGGATACAGTTCCACACACACTGATTCTCACTTGGGTACAGTTTCACACACACTGATTCTCACTGTGGTGCAGTCCCACAAACACTGACTCTCACTGGGGTACAGTTCCAAAAACAATAACTCTCACTGGGGTACAGTCCCACACACACTGCCTCTCACTGGGGTACAATTCCACACACACTGACTCTCACTGGGGTACAGTTCCAGATACGCTGACTCTCACTGTGGTACGGTCCCACACACACGGGCTCTCACTGGGGTACAGTACCAAAAACAATGACTCTCACTGGGGTACAGTCCCACACACACTGACTCACACTGGGGTACAATTCCAAACACACTGATTCTCACTGGGGTACATTTCCACACACACTGACTCCCACTGGTGTACTGTCCCACACATACTGACTCTCATTGTGATACAGTTCCAAACACACAGACTCTCACTGGGGTAAGGATCCACACACACTAACAATCACTGGGGTACAGCTCCACACAAACAGCCTCTCACTGGGATACAGTTCCACACACAATGACTCTCACTGGGATACATTTCCACAAATACTGACAATCACTGGGGTACAGTTCCATCCACACTGACAATCAACGGGATAGAGGTCCACAAACGCTGAAACTCACACTGGGGTACAGATCGACAGAAAACTCGCTTTCACTGGGGTACAGTTCCACACACACTGACTCTCACAGGGGTACAGTCCCACACACACTGACTCTCACTGGGGTACAATTCCACACACACAGGCTCTCACTGGGGTACTGTTCCACACACACTGACACTCATTGGGGTACAGTCCCACACACACTGACTCTCACTGGGGTACAGGCCCACACCCACTGACTCTCCCTAAGGTACAGTCCCATACACACTGACTCTCACTTGGGTACAATTCAACAAACACAGACTCTCACTGGGGTACAGTCCCACACACACTGACTCTCACTGGGGTACAATTCGACACACACAGACACTCACTGGGGTAAAGTTCCAAACAATCTGACTCTCACTGGGGTACAGTCCCACACACACTGACTCTCACTGAGGTACAGTCCCACTCACACTGACTCTCACTTGGGTACAATTCCACACACACAGACTCTCACTGAGGTACAGTTCCACACACTCTGACTCTCACTGGGGTACAGTCCCCCACACACTGACTCTCACTGGGGTACAGTTCCACATACACTGACAATCACCGGGGTACAGTTCCACAAACACTTTCTCTCACAAGGGTACAGTTCCACAGAAAACCCGCTCTCACTGGGGTACAATTCCACACACACTGACTCTCACTGTGGTACAGTCCCACACACACTGACTCTCACTGGGGTACAATTCCACACACACTGACTCTACCTGGGGTACAGTTCCACACACACTGACTCCCACTGGTGTACAGTCCCACATACACTGACTCTCACTGGGGTACAGTTCCACACACACTTTCTCTCACGGGGGAACAGTTCCACAGAAAACCAGCTCTCACTGGGGTACAGTTCCACACACACTGACTATCACTGTGGTACAGTCCCACACACACTGACTCTCACTGAGGTACAGGTCCAAAAACAATGACTCTCACTGGGGTACAATTCCACACACACTGACTCTCACTGGGGTACAGTTCCATACAAACTTTCTCTCACTGGGGTACAGTTCCACAGAAAACCCGCTCTCATTGGGGTACAGTTCCACACACAATGACTCCCACTGGTGTACAGTCCCACACACACTGACTCTCACTGGGGTACAGTCCCACACACACTGACTCTCACTGGGGTACAGTTCCACACACACTGACTCTCACTGAGGTACAGTCCCACACACACTGACTCTCACTTGAATACAATTCCACACACACTGACTCTCACTGGGGTACAGTCCCACACACACTGACTCTCACTTGGGTACAATTCCACACACACTGACAATCACTGGGGTACAGTTCCACACACACTTTCTCTCACTGGGGTATAGTTCCACAGAAAACCCGCTCTCACTGGGGTACAGTTCCACACACACTGACTCTCATTGCGGTACAGTCCCACACACACTGACTCTAACTGGGGTACAGTTACAATAACATTGACACTCACTGGGGTACAGTCCCACACACACTGACTCTCACTGGGGTACAATTCCACACACACTGACTCTCACTGGGGTACAGATCCACACACACTTTCTCTCACGGGGGAACAGTTCCACAGAAAACCAGCTCTCACTGGGGTACAGTTCCACACACACTGACTATCACTGTGGTACAGTCCCACACACACTGACTCTCACTGAGGTACAGTTCCAAACACAATGACTCTCACTGGGGTAAAGTCCCACACACACTGACTCTCACTGGGGTACAATTCCACACACACTGACTCTCACTGGGGTACAGTTCCACACACACTGACAATCACTGGGGTGCAGCTCCACACACACAGCCTCTCACTGGATACAGTTCCACAAAAACTGACAATCAGTGGGGTACATTTCCATCCACACTGACACTCACTGGGGTACAGTTCCACACACACTGAGTCTCATACTGAGGTACAGTTCCACAGAAAACTCACTCTCACTGGGGAACAGTTCTACACACACTATCTCTCACTGGGGTACAGTCCCAAACACACTGACTCACGCTGGGGTACAATTCCACACACACTGACTCTCACTGGGGTACAGTAACACTCACACTGACTCTCACTGGGGTACAGTCCCACACACACTGACTCACACTGGGGTACAATTCCAAACACACTGATTCTCACTGGGGTACATTTCCACACACACTGACTCCCACTGGTGTACTGTCCCACACATACTGACTCTCATTGTGATACAGTTCCAAACACACAGACTCTCACTGGGGTAAGGATCCACACACACTAACAATCACTGGGGTACAGCTCCACACAAACAGCCTCTCACTGGGATACAGTTCCACACACAATGACTCTCACTGGGATACATTTCCACAAATACTGACAATCACTGGGGTACAGTTCCATCCACACTGACAATCAACGGGATAGAGGTCCACAAACGCTGAAACTCACACTGGGGTACAGATCGACAGAAAACTCGCTTTCACTGGGGTACAGTTCCACACACACTGACTCTCACAGGGGTACAGTCCCACACACACTGACTCTCACTGGGGTACAATTCCACACACACAGGCTCTCACTGGGGTACTGTTCCACACACACTGACACTCATTGGGGTACAGTCCCACACACACTGACTCTCACTGGGGTACAGGCCCACACCCACTGACTCTCCCTAAGGTACAGTCCCATACACACTGACTCTCACTTGGGTACAATTCCACACACACTGACACTCACTGGGGTACAGTCCCACACACACTGACTCTCACTGAGGTACAGTCCCACACACACTGTCTCACTGGGGTACAGTTTCACACACACTGACTCTCACTGGGGTAAAGTTCCATCCACACTGACACTCACTTGGGTACAGTTCCACACACACTGACTCTCACTGGGGTACATTGCCACACACACTCTCTCTCACTGGAATACAAATCCACAGAAAACTCGCTCTCACTGGGTTACAGTTCAAACAAACGGACTGTCACTGGGGTACAGTTCCACACACACTGACTCTCAATGGGATACAGTTACACACACACAGACTCTCACTGGGGTACAGTTCCACACACACTAACAATCACTGGGGTACAGCTCCACACACACAGCCTCTCACTGGGATACAGTTCCACACACACTGATTCTCACTTGGGTACAGTTTCACACACACTGATTCTCACTGTGGTGCAGTCCCACAAACACTGACTCTCACTGGGGTACAGTTCCAAAAACAATAACTCTCACTGGGGTACAGTCCCACACACACTGCCTCTCACTGGGGTACAATTCCACACACACTGACTCTCACTGGGGTACAGTTCCAGATACGCTGACTCTCACTGTGGTACGGTCCCACACACACGGGCTCTCACTGGGGTACAGTACCAAAAACAATGACTCTCACTGGGGTACAGTCCCACACACACTGACTCACACTGGGGTACAATTCCAAACACACTGATTCTCACTGGGGTACATTTCCACACACACTGACTCCCACTGGTGTACTGTCCCACACATACTGACTCTCATTGTGATACAGTTCCAAACACACAGACTCTTACTGGGGTAAGGATCCACACACACTAACAATCACTGGGGTACAGCTCCACACAAACAGCCTCTCACTGGGATACAGTTCCACACACAATGACTCTCACTGGGATACATTTCCACAAATACTGACAATCACTGGGGTACAGTTCCATCCACACTGACAATCAACGGGATAGAGGTCCACAAACGCTGAAACTCACACTGGGGTACAGATCGACAGAAAACTCGCTTTCACTGGGGTACAGTTCCACACACACTGACTCTCACAGGGGTACAGTCCCACACACACTGACTCTCACTGGGGTACAATTCCACACACACAGGCTCTCACTGGGGTACTGTTCCACACACACTGACACTCATTGGGGTACAGTCCCACACACACTGACTCTCACTGGGGTACAGGCCCACACCCACTGACTCTCCCTAAGGTACAATCCCATACACACTGACTCTCACTTGGGTACAATTCCACACACACAGACTCTCACTGGGGTACAGTCCCACACACACTGACTCTCACTGGGGTACAATTCGACACACACAGACACTCACTGGGGTAAAGTTCCACACAATCTGACTCTCACTGGGGTACAGTCCCACACACACTGACTCTCACTGAGGTACAGTCCCACTCACACTGACTCTCACTTGGGTACAATTCCACACACACAGACTCTCACTGAGGTACAGTTCCACACACTCTGACTCTCACTGGGGTACAGTCCCCCACACACTGACTCTCACTGGGGTACAGTTCCACATACACTGACAATCACCGGGGTACAGTTCCACAAACACTTTCTCTCACAAGGGTACAGTTCCACAGAAAACCCGCTCTCACTGGGGTACAATTCCACACACACTGACTCTCACTGTGGTACAGTCCCACACACACTGACTCTCACTGGGGTACAATTCCACACACACTGACTCTACCTGGGGTACAGTTCCACACACACTGACTCCCACTGGTGTACAGTCCCACATACACTGACTCTCACTGGGGTACAGTTCCACACACACTTTCTCTCACGGGGGAACAGTTCCACAGAAAACCAGCTCTCACTGGGGTACAGTTCCACACACACTGACTATCACTGTGGTACAGTCCCACATACACTGACTCTCACTGAGGTACAGGTCCAAAAACAATGACTCTCACTGGGGTACAATTCCACACACACTGACTCTCACTGGGGTACAGTTCCATACAAACTTTCTCTCACTGGGGTACAGTTCCACAGAAAACCCGCTCTCATTGGGGTACAGTTCCACACACAATGACTCCCACTGGTGTACAGTCCCACACACACTGACTCTCACTGGGGTACAGTCCCACACACACTGACTCTCACTGGGGTACAGTCCCACACACACTGACTCTCACTGAGGTACAGTCCCACACACACTGACTCTCACTTGAATACAATTCCACACACACTGACTCTCACTGGGGTACAGTCCCACACACACTGACTCTCACTTGGGTACAATTCCACACACACTGACAATCACTGGGGTACAGTTCCACACACACTTTCTCTCACTGGGGTATAGTTCCACAGAAAACCCGCTCTCACTGGGGTACAGTTCCACACACACTGACTCTCATTGCGGTACAGTCCCACACACACTGACTCTAACTGGGGTACAGTTACAATAACATTGACACTCACTGGGGTACAGTCCCACACACACTGACTCTCACTGGGGTACAATTCCACACACACTGACTCTCACTGGGGTACAGATCCACACACACTTTCTCTCACGGGGGAACAGTTCCACAGAAAACCAGCTCTCACTGGGGTACAGTTCCACACACACTGACTATCACTGTGGTACAGTCCCACACACACTGACTCTCACTGAGGTACAGTTCCAAACACAATGACTCTCACTGGGGTAAAGTCCCACACACACTGACTCTCACTGGGGTACAATTCCACACACACTGACTCTCACTGGGGTACAGTTCCACACACACTGACAATCACTGGGGTGCAGCTCCACACACACAGCCTCTCACTGGATACAGTTCCACAAAAACTGACAATCAGTGGGGTACATTTCCATCCACACTGACACTCACTGGGGTACAGTTCCACACACACTGAGTCTCATACTGAGGTACAGTTCCACAGAAAACTCACTCTCACTGGGGAACAGTTCTACACACACTATCTCTCACTGGGGTACAGTCCCAAACACACTGACTCACGCTGGGGTACAATTCCACACACACTGACTCTCACTGGGGTACAGTAACACTCACACTGACTCTCACTGGGGTACAGTCACACACACACTGACTCTCACTGGGGGACAGTTCCACACACACTGACTCTCACTGGGGTCCAATTTCACATACACTGACGCTCACTGTGGTACAGTTCCACACACACTGACTCCCAATGGTGTACAGTACCACACACAATGACTCTAACTGGGGTACAGTCCAAACACACACTGACTCTCACTGGGGTACAGTTCCATCCACACTGACACTCACTGGGGTACAGTTCCACACACACTGACTCTCACTGGGGTACATTTCCACACACACTGTCTCTCACTGGGGTACAGTTCCACAGATAACATGATCTCACTGGGGTACAGTTCCACACAAATGTACGCTCACTGGGGTACAGTTCCTCACTCACTGACTCTCACTGGGGTACATTTACAAACACACTGACTCTCACTGTGGTACATTTCCACACACACTGACTCTCACTGGGATACAGTTCCACACATACTGACTCTCATTGGGATACAGTTCCACACACACAGACTCACACTGGGGTACAGTTCCACACACACTAACAATCACAGTGGTACAGCTCCACACAAACAGCCTCTGACTGGGATACAGATCCACAAACAATGACTTTCACTGGGATACACTTCCACAAATACTGACAATCACTGGGGTTACAGTTCCATCCACACTGACACTCACTGGGATACAGTTCCACACACGCTGATACTCACACTGGGGTACAGTTCGACAGAAAACTCGCTCTCAATGGGGTAAAGTTCCACACACACTGACTCTCACTGGGGTCCAGTCTCATACACACTGACTCTCACTGGGGTACAATTCCACACACACAGACTCTCACTGGGGTACAGTTCCACACACACTGACTCTCCCTGGGGTACAGTCCCACACACACTGAATCTCACTGGGGTACAGTCCCACACACACTGACTCTCACTGAGGTACAGTCCTACACACACTGACTCTCACTTGGGTACAATTCCACACACACTGACTCTCACTGGGGTAGAGTTCCACACACATTGACTCTCACTTGGGTACAATTCCACACACACTGACAATCACTGGGGTACAGTTCCACAAACACTTTCTCTCACTGGGGTACAGTTCCACAGAAAGCCCGCTCTCACTGGGGTACATTTCCACACACAGTGACTCTCATTGCAGGACAGTCCCACACACACTGACTCTCACTGGGGTACAGACCCACACACACTGACTCTCACTGGGGTACAGTCCCACACACACTGACTCTCACTGAGGTACAGTCCCACACACACTGACTCTCACTTGAATACAATTCCACACACACTGACTCTCACTGGGGTACAGTCCCACACACACTGACTCTCACTTGGGTACAATTCCACACACACTGACAATCACTGGGGTACAGTTCCACACACACTTTCTCTCACTGGGGTATAGTTCCACAGAAAACCCGCTCTCACTCGGGTACAGTTCCACACACACTGACTCTCATTGCGGTACAGTCCCACACGCACTGACTCTAACTGGGGTACAGTTCCAATAACATTGACTCTCACTGGGGTACAGTCCCACACACACTGACTCTCACTGGGGTACAATTCCACACACACTGACACTCACTGGGGTACAGTTCCACACACAATGACTCCCACTGGTGTACAGTCCCACACACACTGACTCTCACTGGGGTACAGTCCCACACACACTGACTCTCACTGGGGTACAGTCCCACACACACTGACTCTCACTGAGGTACAGTCCCACACATACTGACTCTCACTTGAATACAATTCCACACACACTGACTCTCACTGGGGTACAGTCCCACACACACTGACTCTCACTTGGGTACAATTCCACACACACTGACTCTCACTGGGGTACAGTCCCACAGACACTGACTCTCACTGGGGTACAATTCCACACACACACACTCTCACTGGGGTACAGTTCCACACACTCTGACTCTCACTGGGGTACAGTCCCACACACACTGACTCTCATTGGGGTACAGTCCCACACACACTGACTCTCACTGAGGTACAGTCCCACACACACTGACTCTCACTTGGGTACAGTTTCACACACACTGACTCTCACTGTGGTGCAGTCCCACAAACAGTGACACTCACTGGGGTACAGTTCCAAAAACAATGACTCTCACTGGGGTACAGTCCCACACACACTGACTCTCACTGGGGTACAGTCCCACACACACTGACTCTCACTGGGGTACAATTCCACAAACACTGACTCTCACTGGGGTACAATTCCACACACACTGACACTCACTGGGGTACAGTCCCACACACACTGACTCTCACTGAGGTACAGTCCCACACACACTGATTCTCAATTGGGTACAGTTTCACACACACTGACACTCACTGCGGTACAGTTTAATCCACACTGACACTCACTGGGGTACTGTCCCACACACACTGACTCTCACTGAGGTACAGTCCCACACACACTGACTCTCACTTGGGTACAATTCCACACACACTGACTCTCACTGGGGTGCAGTTCCACATACACTGACAATCACTGGGGTACAGTTCCACAAACACTTTCTCTCACTGGGGTACAGTTCCACACACACTGACTCTCACTGAGGTACAGTCCCACACACACTGATTCTCACTTGGGTACAGTTTCACACACACTGACTCTCACTGTGGTGCAGTCCCACAAACAGTGACACTCACTGGGGTACAGTTCCAAAAACAATGACTCTCACTGGGGTACAGTCCCACACACACTGACTCTCACTGGGGTACAATTCCACACACACTGACTCTCACTGGGGTACAGTTCCACACACACTGACTCCAACTGGTGTACAGTCCCACACACACTGACTCTCACTGGGGTACAGTTCCACACACACTGACTCTCACTGGGGTACAATTCCACACACACTGACACTCACTGGGGTACAGTCCCACACACACTGACTCTCACTGAGGTACAGTCCCACACACACTGATTCTCACTTGGGTACAGTTTCACACACACTGACACTCACTGCGGTACAGTTTAATCCACACTGACACTCACTGGGGTACTGTTCCACACACACTGACTCTCACTGGGGTACATTTCCACACACAGTCTCTCTCACTGAAATACAATTCCACAGAAAACTGGCTCTCACTGGGTTACAGTTCAACACAAACGGACTTTCACTGGGGTACAGTTCCACACACACTGACTCACACTGGGATACAGTTCCACACACACAGACTCTCACTGGAGTACAGTTCCACACACACTGACAATCACTGGGGTACAGCTCCACACACAGCCTCTCACTGGGATACAGTTCCACACAAACTGACTCTCACTGGGATACAGTTCCACACATACTGACAATCACTGGGGTACAGTTCCATCCACGCTGACACTCACTACGGTACAGTTCCACACTCACTGACTCTCACACTGGGGTGCAGTTCCACAGAAAACTCGCTCTCACTGGTGTACAGTTCCACACACACTGTCTCTCACAGGGGTACAGTCCCACACACACTGACTCTCACTGGGGTACAATTCCACACACACTGACTCTCATTGGGGTACAGTGCCACACACACTGACTCTCACTGGGGTACAGGCCCACACACACTGACTCTCACTGAGGTACAGTCCCACACGCACTGACTCTCACTTGGGTACAATTCCACACACACTGACTCTCACTGGGGTACAGTCCCACACACACTGACTATCACTGGGGTACAATTCCACACACACACACTCACACTGGGGTACAGTTCCACACACTCTGACTCTCACTGGGGTACAGTCCAACACACACTGACTCTCACTGGGGTACAGTCCCACACACACTGACTCTCACTGAGGTACAGTCCCACACACACTGACTCTCACTTGGGTACAATTCCACACACACTGACTCTCACTGGGGTGCAGTTCCACATACACTGACAATCACTGGAGTACAGATCCACAAACACTTTCTCTCACTGGGGTACAGTTCCACACACACTGACTCTCACTGAGGTACAGTCCCACACACACAGATTCTCACTTGGGTACAGTTTCACACACACTGACTCTCACTGTGGCGCAGTCCCACAAACAGTGACAATCACTGGGGTACAGTTCCAAAAACAATGACTCTCACTGGGGTACAGTCCCACACACACTGACTCTCACTGGGGTACAGTTCCACACACACTGACTCCCACTGGTGTACAGTTCCACACACACTGACTCTCACTGGGGTACAGTTCCACACACACTGACTCTCACTGGGGTACAATTCCAAACACACTGACACTCACTGGGGTACAATCCCACACACACTGACTCTCACTGAGGTACAGTCCCACACACACTGATTCTCACTTGGGTACAGTTTCACACACACTGACACTCACTGTGGTACAGTTTAATCCACACTGACACTCACTGGGGTACAGTTCCACACACACTGAGTCTCATACTGAGGTACAGTTCCACAGAAAACTCACTCTCACTGGGGAACAGTTCTACACACACTATCTCTCACTGGGGTACAGTCCCAAACACACTGACTCACGCTGGGGTACAATTCCACACACACTGACTCTCACTGGGGTACAGTAACACTCACACTGACTCTCACTGGGGTACAGTCACACACACACTGACTCTCACTGGGGGACAGTTCCACACACACTGACTCTCACTGGGGTCCAATTTCACATACACTGACGCTCACTGGGGTACAGTTCCACACACACTGACTCCCAATGGTGTACAGTACCACACACAATGACTCTAACTGGGGTACAGTCCAAACACACACTGACTCTCACTGGGGTACAGTTCCATCCACACTGACACTCACTGGGGTACAGTTCCACACACACTGACTCTCACTGGGGTACATTTCCACACACACTGTCTCTCACTGGGGTACAGTTCCACAGATAACATGATCTCACTGGGGTACAGTTCCACACAAATGTACGCTCACTGGGGTACAGTTCCTCACTCACTGACTCTCACTGGGGTACATTTACAAACACACTGACTCTCACTGTGGTACATTTCCACACACACTGACTCTCACTGGGATACAGTTCCACACATACTGACTCTCATTGGGATACAGTTCCACACACACAGACTCACACTGGGGTACAGTTCCACACACACTAACAATCACAGTGGTACAGCTCCACACAAACAGCCTCTGACTGGGATACAGATCCACAAACAATGACTTTCACTGGGATACACTTCCACAAATACTGACAATCACTGGGGTTACAGTTCCATCCACACTGACACTCACTGGGATACAGTTCCACACACGCTGACACTCACACTGGGGTACAGTTCGACAGAAAACTCGATCTCAATGGGGTAAAGTTCCACACACACTGACTCTCACTGGGGTCCAGTCTCATACACACTGACTCTCACTGGGGTACAATTCCACACACACAGACTCTCACTGGGGTACAGTTCCACACACACTGACTCTCCCTGGGGTACAGTCCCACACACACTGAATCTCACTGGGGTACAGTCCCACACACACTGACTCTCACTGAGGTACAGTCCTACACACACTGACTCTCACTTGGGTACAATTCCACACACACTGACTCTCACTGGGGTAGAGTTCCACACACATTGACTCTCACTTGGGTACAATTCCACACACACTGACAATCACTGGGGTACAGTTCCACAAACACTTTCTCTCACTGGGGTACAGTTCCACAGAAAGCCCGCTCTCACTGGGGTACATTTCCACACACAGTGACTCTCATTGCAGTACAGTCCCACACACACTGACTCTCACTGGGGTACAGACCCACACACACTGACTCTCACTGGGGTACAGTCCCACACACACTGACTCTCACTGAGGTACAGTCCCACACACACTGACTCTCACTTGAATACAATTCCACACACACTGACTCTCACTGGGGTACAGTCCCACACACACTGACTCTCACTTGGGTACAATTCCACACACACTGACAATCACTGGGGTACAGTTCCACACACACTTTCTCTCACTGGGGTATAGTTCCACAGAAAACCCGCTCTCACTGGGGTACAGTTCCACACACACTGACTCTCATTGCGGTACAGTCCCACACGCACTGACTCTAACTGGGGTACAGTTCCAATAACATTGACTCTCACTGGGGTACAGTCCCACACACACTGACTCTCACTGGGGTACAATTCCACACACACTGACACTCACTGGGGTACAGTTCCACACACAATGACTCCCACTGGTGTACAGTCCCACACACACTGACTCTCACTGGGGTACAGTCCCACACACACTGACTCTCACTGGGGTACAGTCCCACACACACTGACTCTCACTGAGGTACAGTCCCACACATACTGACTCTCACTTGAATACAATTCCACACACACTGACTCTCACTGGGGTACAGTCCCACACACACTGACTCTCACTTGGGTACAATTCCACACACACTGACTCTCACTGGGGTACAGTCCCACAGACACTGACTCTCACTGGGGTACAATTCCACACACACACACTCTCACTGGGGTACAGTTCCACACACTCTGACTCTCACTGGGGTACAGTCCCACACACACTGACTCTCATTGGGGTACAGTCCCACACACACTGACTCTCACTGATGTACAGTCCCACACACACTGACTCTCACTTGGGTACAGTTTCACACACACTGACTCTCACTGTGGTGCAGTCCCACAAACAGTGACACTCACTGGGGTACAGTTCCAAAAACAATGACTCTCACTGGGGTACAGTCCCACACACACTGACTCTCACTGGGGTACAGTCCCACACACACTGACTCTCACTGGGGTACAAATCCACACACACTGACTCTCACTGGGGTACAATTCCACACACACTGACACTCACTGGGGTACAGTCCCACACACACTGACTCTCACTGAGGTACAGTCCCACACACACTGATTCTCAATTGGGTACAGTTTCACACACACTGACACTCACTGCGGTACAGTTTAATCCACACTGACACTCACTGGGGTACTGTCCCACACACACTGACTCTCACTGAGGTACAGTCCCACACACACTGACTCTCACTTGGGTACAATTCCACACACACTGACTCTCACTGGGGTGCAGTTCCACATACACTGACAATCACTGGGGTACAGTTCCACAAACACTTTCTCTCACTGGGGTACAGTTCCACACACACTGACTCTCACTGAGGTACAGTCCCACACACACTGATTCTCACTTGGGTACAGTTTCACACACACTGACTCTCACTGTGGTGCAGTCCCACAAACAGTGACACTCACTGGGGTACAGTTCCAAAAACAATGACTCTCACTGGGGTACAGTCCCACACACACTGACTCTCACTGGGGTACAATTCCACACACACTGACTCTCACTGGGGTACAGTTCCACACACACTGACTCCAACTGGTGTACAGTCCCACACACACTGACTCTCACTGGGGTACAGTTCCACACACACTGACTCTCACTGGGGTACAATTCCACACACACTGACACTCACTGGGGTACAGTCCCACACACACTGACTCTCACTGAGGTACAGTCCCACACACACTGATTCTCACTTGGGTACAGTTTCACACACACTGACACTCACTGCGGTACAGTTTAATCCACACTGACACTCACTGGGGTACTGTTCCACACACACTGACTCTCACTGGGGTACATTTCCACACACAGTCTCTCTCACTGAAATACAATTCCACAGAAAACTGGCTCTCACTGGGTTACAGTTCAACACAAACGGACTTTCACTGGGGTACAGTTCCACACACACTGACTCACACTGGGATACAGTTCCACACACACAGACTCTCACTGGAGTACAGTTCCACACACACTGACAATCACTGGGGTACAGCTCCACACACAGCCTCTCACTGGGATACAGTTCCACACAAACTGACTCTCACTGGGATACAGTTCCACACATACTGACAATCACTGGGGTACAGTTCCATCCACGCTGACACTCACTACGGTACAGTTCCACACTCACTGACTCTCACACTGGGGTGCAGTTCCACAGAAAACTCGCTCTCACTGGTGTACAGTTCCACACACACTGTCTCTCACAGGGGTACAGTCCCACACACACTGACTCTCACTGGGGTACAATTCCACACACACTGACTCTCATTGGGGTACAGTGCCACACACACTGACTCTCACTGGGGTACAGGCCCACACACACTGACTCTCACTGAGGTACAGTCCCACACGCACTGACTCTCACTTGGGTACAATTCCACACACACTGACTCTCACTGGGGTACAGTCCCACACACACTGACTATCACTGGGGTACAATTCCACACACACACACTCACACTGGGGTACAGTTCCACACACTCTGACTCTCACTGGGGTACAGTCCAACACACACTGACTCTCACTGGGGTACAGTCCCACACACACTGACTCTCACTGAGGTACAGTCCCACACACACTGACTCTCACTTGGGTACAATTCCACACACACTGACTCTCACTGGGGTGCAGTTCCACATACACTGACAATCACTGGAGTACAGATCCACAAACACTTTCTCTCACTGGGGTACAGTTCCACACACACTGACTCTCACTGAGGTACAGTCCCACACACACAGATTCTCACTTGGGTACAGTTTCACACACACTGACTCTCACTGTGGCGCAGTCCCACAAACAGTGACAATCACTGGGGTACAGTTCCAAAAACAATGACTCTCACTGGGGTACAGTCCCACACACACTGACTCTCACTGGGGTACAGTTCCACACACACTGACTCCCACTGGTGTACAGTTCCACACACACTGACTCTCACTGGGGTACAGTTCCACACACACTGACTCTCACTGGGGTACAATTCCAAACACACTGACACTCACTGGGGTACAATCCCACACACACTGACTCTCACTGAGGTACAGTCCCACACACACTGATTCTCACTTGGGTACAGTTTCACACACACTGACACTCACTGTGGTACAGTTTAATCCACACTGACACTCACTGGGGTACAGTTCCACACACACTGAGTCTCATACTGAGGTACAGTTCCACAGAAAACTCACTCTCACTGGGGAACAGTTCTACACACACTATCTCTCACTGGGGTACAGTCCCAAACACACTGACTCACGCTGGGGTACAATTCCACACACACTGACTCTCACTGGGGTACAGTAACACTCACACTGACTCTCACTGGGGTACAGTCACACACACACTGACTCTCACTGGGGGACAGTTCCACACACACTGACTCTCACTGGGGTCCAATTTCACATACACTGACGCTCACTGGGGTACAGTTCCACACACACTGACTCCCAATGGTGTACAGTACCACACACAATGACTCTAACTGGGGTACAGTCCAAACACACACTGACTCTCACTGGGGTACAGTTCCATCCACACTGACACTCACTGGGGTACAGTTCCACACACACTGACTCTCACTGGGGTACATTTCCACACACACTGTCTCTCACTGGGGTACAGTTCCACAGATAACATGATCTCACTGGGGTACAGTTCCACACAAATGTACGCTCACTGGGGTACAGTTCCTCACTCACTGACTCTCACTGGGGTACATTTACAAACACACTGACTCTCACTGTGGTACATTTCCACACACACTGACTCTCACTGGGATACAGTTCCACACATACTGACTCTCATTGGGATACAGTTCCACACACACAGACTCACACTGGGGTACAGTTCCACACACACTAACAATCACAGTGGTACAGCTCCACACAAACAGCCTCTGACTGGGATACAGATCCACAAACAATGACTTTCACTGGGATACACTTCCACAAATACTGACAATCACTGGGGTTACAGTTCCATCCACACTGACACTCACTGGGATACAGTTCCACACACGCTGACACTCACACTGGGGTACAGTTCGACAGAAAACTCGATCTCAATGGGGTAAAGTTCCACACACACTGACTCTCACTGGGGTCCAGTCTCATACACACTGACTCTCACTGGGGTACAATTCCACACACACAGACTCTCACTGGGGTACAGTTCCACACACACTGACTCTCCCTGGGGTACAGTCCCACACACACTGAATCTCACTGGGGTACAGTCCCACACACACTGACTCTCACTGAGGTACAGTCCTACACACACTGACTCTCACTTGGGTACAATTCCACACACACTGACTCTCACTGGGGTAGAGTTCCACACACATTGACTCTCACTTGGGTACAATTCCACACACACTGACAATCACTGGGGTACAGTTCCACAAACACTTTCTCTCACTGGGGTACAGTTCCACAGAAAGCCCGCTCTCACTGGGGTACATTTCCACACACAGTGACTCTCATTGCAGTACAGTCCCACACACACTGACTCTCACTGGGGTACAGACCCACACACACTGACTCTCACTGGGGTACAGTCCCACACACACTGACTCTCACTGAGGTACAGTCCCACACACACTGACTCTCACTTGAATACAATTCCACACACACTGACTCTCACTGGGGTACAGTCCCACACACACTGACTCTCACTTGGGTACAATTCCACACACACTGACAATCACTGGGGTACAGTTCCACACACACTTTCTCTCACTGGGGTATAGTTCCACAGAAAACCCGCTCTCACTCGGGTACAGTTCCACACACACTGACTCTCATTGCGGTACAGTCCCACACGCACTGACTCTAACTGGGGTACAGTTCCAATAACATTGACTCTCACTGGGGTACAGTCCCACACACACTGACTCTCACTGGGGTACAATTCCACACACACTGACACTCACTGGGGTACAGTTCCACACACAATGACTCCCACTGGTGTACAGTCCCACACACACTGACTCTCACTGGGGTACAGTCCCACACACACTGACTCTCACTGGGGTACAGTCCCACACACACTGACTCTCACTGAGGTACAGTCCCACACATACTGACTCTCACTTGAATACAATTCCACACACACTGACTCTCACTGGGGTACAGTCCCACACACACTGACTCTCACTTGGGTACAATTCCACACACACTGACTCTCACTGGGGTACAGTCCCACAGACACTGACTCTCACTGGGGTACAATTCCACACACACACACTCTCACTGGGGTACAGTTCCACACACTCTGACTCTCACTGGGGTACAGTCCCACACACACTGACTCTCATTGGGGTACAGTCCCACACACACTGACTCTCACTGATGTACAGTCCCACACACACTGACTCTCACTTGGGTACAGTTTCACACACACTGACTCTCACTGTGGTGCAGTCCCACAAACAGTGACACTCACTGGGGTACAGTTCCAAAAACAATGACTCTCACTGGGGTACAGTCCCACACACACTGACTCTCACTGGGGTACAGTCCCACACACACTGACTCTCACTGGGGTACAAATCCACACACACTGACTCTCACTGGGGTACAATTCCACACACACTGACACTCACTGGGGTACAGTCCCACACACACTGACTCTCACTGAGGTACAGTCCCACACACACTGATTCTCAATTGGGTACAGTTTCACACACACTGACACTCACTGCGGTACAGTTTAATCCACACTGACACTCACTGGGGTACTGTCCCACACACACTGACTCTCACTGAGGTACAGTCCCACACACACTGACTCTCACTTGGGTACAATTCCACACACACTGACTCTCACTGGGGTGCAGTTCCACATACACTGACAATCACTGGGGTACAGTTCCACAAACACTTTCTCTCACTGGGGTACAGTTCCACACACACTGACTCTCACTGAGGTACAGTCCCACACACACTGATTCTCACTTGGGTACAGTTTCACACACACTGACTCTCACTGTGGTGCAGTCCCACAAACAGTGACACTCACTGGGGTACAGTTCCAAAAACAATGACTCTCACTGGGGTACAGTCCCACACACACTGACTCTCACTGGGGTACAATTCCACACACACTGACTCTCACTGGGGTACAGTTCCACACACACTGACTCCAACTGGTGTACAATTCCACACACACTGACACTCACTGGGGTACAGTCCCACACACACTGACTCTCACTGAGGTACAGTCCCACACACACTGATTCTCACTTGGGTACAGTTTCACACACACTGACACTCACTGCGGTACAGTTTAATCCACACTGACACTCACTGGGGTACTGTTCCACACACACTGACTCTCACTGGGGTACATTTCCACACACAGTCTCTCTCACTGAAATACAATTCCACAGAAAACTGGCTCTCACTGGGTTACAGTTCAACACAAACGGACTTTCACTGGGGTACAGTTCCACACACACTGACTCACACTGGGATACAGTTCCACACACACAGACTCTCACTGGAGTACAGTTCCACACACACTGACAATCACTGGGGTACAGCTCCACACACAGCCTCTCACTGGGATACAGTTCCACACACACTGACTCTCACTGGGATACAGTTCCACACATACTGACAATCACTGGGGTACAGTTCCATCCACGCTGACACTCACTACGGTACAGTTCCACACTCACTGACTCTCACACTGGGGTGCAGTTCCACAGAAAACTCGCTCTCACTGGTGTACAGTTCCACACACACTGTCTCTCACAGGGGTACAGTCCCACACACACTGACTCTCACTGGGGTACAATTCCACACACACTGACTCTCATTGGGGTACAGTGCCACACACACTGACTCTCACTGGGGTACAGGCCCACACACACTGACTCTCACTGAGGTACAGTCCCACACGCACTGACTCTCACTTGGGTACAATTCCACACACACTGACTCTCACTGGGGTACAGTCCCACACACACTGACTATCACTGGGGTACAATTCCACACACACACACTCACACTGGGGTACAGTTCCACACACTCTGACTCTCACTGGGGTACAGTCCAACACACACTGACTCTCACTGGGGTACAGTCCCACACACACTGACTCTCACTGAGGTACAGTCCCACACACACTGACTCTCACTTGGGTACAATTCCACACACACTGACTCTCACTGGGGTGCAGTTCCACATACACTGACAATCACTGGAGTACAGATCCACAAACACTTTCTCTCACTGGGGTACAGTTCCACACACACTGACTCTCACTGAGGTACAGTCCCACACACACAGATTCTCACTTGGGTACAGTTTCACACACACTGACTCTCACTGTGGCGCAGTCCCACAAACAGTGACAATCACTGGGGTACAGTTCCAAAAACAATGACTCTCACTGGGGTACAGTCCCACACACACTGACTCTCACTGGGGTACAGTTCCACACACACTGACTCCCACTGGTGTACAGTTCCACACACACTGACTCTCACTGGGGTACAGTTCCACACACACTGACTCTCACTGGGGTACAATTCCACACACACTGACACTCACTGGGGTACAATCCCACACACACTGACTCTCACTGAGGTACAGTCCCACACACACTGATTCTCACTTGGGTACAGTTTCACACACACTGACACTCACTGCGGTACAGTTTAATCCACACTGACACTCACTGGGGTACTGTTCCACACACACTGACTCTCACTGGGGTACATTTCCACACACAGTCTCTCTCACTGAAATACAATTCCACAGAAAACTGGCTCTCACTGGGTTACAGTTCAACACAAACGGACTTTCACTGGAGTACAGTTCCACACACACTGACTCTCACTGGGATACAGTTCCACACACACAGACTCTCACTGGAGTACAGTTCCACACACACTGACTCTCACTGGGGTACAGTTCCATCCACACTGACACTCACTGGGGTACAGCTCCACACACAGCCTCTCACTGGGATACAGTTCCACACAACCTGACTCTCACTGGGATACAGTTCCACACATACTGACAATCACTGGGGTACAGTTCCATCCACGGTGACACTCACGAGGGTACAGTTCCACACTCACAGACTCTCACACTGGGGTGCAGTTCCACAGAAAACTCGCTCTCACTGGTGTACAGTTCCACACACACTATCTCTCACTGGGCTACAGTCCCACTCCCACTGACTCTCACTGTGGCACAATTCCACACACACTGACTCTCACTGGGCTAATGTTCCACACACACTGACTCTCACTGGGGTACAATTCCACACACACTGACTCTCACTGGCTAACATTCCCACACACACTGACTCTCTTTGGGGTACAGTCCCACACACACTGACTCTCACTGGGGTACAATTGCACATACACTGCCTCTCACTGGGGTACAGTTCCACACACACTGACTCACACTGGTGTACAGTCACACTCACACTGACTCTCACTGGGGTACAATTACACATACACTGACTCTCACTGGGGTACAGTTCCACACACACTGTCTCTCACTGGGGTACAGTTCCATTAACACTGACACTCACTGGGGTACAGTTCCACAGACACTGACTCTCGCTGGGGAACAATTCCACACACACTGACTCTCACTCTGGAACATTCCCAAACACACTGACTCTCACGGGGGTACAGTCCCACACACACTGACTCTCAATGGGGTACAATTACACATACACTGACTCTCACTGGGGTACAGTTCCACACACACTGACTCCCAATGGTGTACAGTCCCACACACACTGACTCTCACTGGGGTACAGTTTCACACACACTGACTCTCACTGGGGTACAATTCCAGACACACTGACTCTCACTGTGGAACATTCCCAAACACACTGACTCTCACTGGGGTACAGTTCCACACACACTGACTCCCAATGGTGTACAGTCCCACACACACTGACTCTCACTGGGGTACAGTTTCACACACACTGACTCTCACTGGGATACAGTTACTTCCACACGGAAACTCACTGGGGTACAGTTCCACACACACTGACTCTCACTGGGGTACATTTCCACACACACTGTCTCTCACTGGGGTACAGCTCCACAGAAAACATGCTCTCACTGGCGTAAAGTTCCACACAAATGGACTCTCACTGGGGTACAGTTCCTCACTCGCTGTCTCTCACTGGGGTACAGTTCCAAAGACTCTGACTCTCACTGTGGTACAGTTCCACACACACTGACTCTCACTGGGATACAGTTCCACACACACTGACTCTCATTGGGATACAGTTCCATACACACAGACTCACACTGGGGTACAGTTCCACACACACTAACAATCACAGTGGTACAGCTCCACACAAACAGCCTCTGACTGGGATACAGATCCACAAACAATGACTTTCACTGGGATACACTTCCACAAATACTGACAATCACTGGGGTTACAGTTCCATCCGCACTGACACTCACTGGGATACAGTTCCACACACGCTGACTCTCACACTGGGGTACAGTTCGACAGAAAACTCGCTCTCAATGGGGTAAAGTTCCACACACACTGACTCTCACTGGGGTCCAGTCTCATACACACTGACTCTCACTGGGGTACAATTCCACACACACAGACTCTCACTGGGGTACAGTTCCAGACACACTGACTCTCCCTGGGGTACAGTCCCAAACACACTGAATCTCACTGGGGTACAGTCCCACTCACACTGACTCTCACTGAGGTACAGTCCCACACACACTGACTCTCACTTGAATACAATTCCACACACACTGACTCTCACTGTGGTAGAGTTCCACACACATTGACTCTCACTTGGGTACAATTCCACACACACTGACAATCACTGGGGTACAGTTCCACACACACTTTCTCTCACTGGGGTATAGTTCCACAGAAAACCCGCTCTCACTGGGGTACAGTTCCACACACACTGACTCTCATTTCGGTACAGTCCCACACACACTGACTCTCATAGCGGTACAGTCCCACACACACTGACTCTAACTGGGGTACAGTTACAATAACATTGACACTCACTGGGGTACAGTCCCACACACACTGACTCTCACTGGGGTACAATTCCACACACACTGACTCTCACTGGGGTACAGTTCCACACACAATGACTCCCACTGGTGTACAGTCCCACACACACTGACTCTCACTGGGGTACAGTTCCACACACACTGACTCTCACTGGGGTACAATTCCACCCACACTGACTCTCACTGGGGTACAGTTCCACACACAATGACTCCCACTGGTGTCCAGTCCCACACACACTGACTCTCACTGGGGTACAGTTCCACACACACTGAATCTCACTGGGGTACAATTCCACACACACTGACACTCACTGGGGTACAGTCCCACACACACTGACTCTCACTGAGGTACAGTCCCACACACACTGTCTCACTGGGGTACAGTTTCACACACACTGACTCTCACTGGGGTAAAGTTCCATCCACACTGACACTCACTTGGGTACAGTTCCACACACACTGACTCTCACTGGGGTACATTGCCGCACACACTCTCTCTCACTGGAATACAAATCCACAGAAAACTCGCTCTCACTGGGTTACAGTTCACACAAACGGACTCTCACTGGGGTACAGTTCCACACACACTGACTCTCAATGGGATACAGTTACACACATACAGACTCTCACTGGGGTACAGTTCCACACACACTAACAATCACTGGGGTACAGCTCCACACACACAGCCTCTCACTGGGATACAGTTCCACACACACTGACAATCACTGGGATACAGTTCCACACATACTGACAATCACTGATGTACAGTTCCATCCATGCTGACACTCACTGGGATACAGTTCCACATACGCTGACTCTCACACTGGGGTACAGTTCGACATAAAACTCGCTCTCACTGGGGTCAAGTTCCACACATACTGACTCTCACTGGGGTACAGTCCCACACACACTGACTCTCACTGGGGTACAATTCCACACACACAGACTCTCACTGGGGTACAGTTCCACACACACTGACTCTCACTGGGGTACAGTCCCACACACACTGAATCTCACTCGGGTACAGTCCCGCACACGCTGACTCTCACTTAGGTATAGATCCACACACACTGACTCTCACTTGGGTCCAATTTCAAACACAATGACTCTCTCTGGGGTACAGTTCCACACACACTGACTCTCAATGAGGTACAGTCCCACACACACTGACTCTCACTTGGGTACAATTCCACACACACTGACATTCACTGGGGTACAGTTCCACACACACATTCTGTCACTGGGGTACAGTTCCACAGAAAACCCGCTCTCACTGGGGTACAGTTCCACACACACTGACTCTCATTGCGGTACAGTCCCACACACACTGACTCTCACTGGGGTACAGTTCCAAAAACAATGACTCTCACTGGGGTACAGTCCCACACACACTGACTCTCACTGGGGTACAATTCCACACAAACTGACTCTCACTGGGGTACAGTTCCACACACACTGACGCTCACTGGGGTACAATTCCACACACACTGACACTCACTGGGGTACAGTTTCACACACACTGACTCTCACTGGGGTACAGTTCCATCCACACTGACACTCACTGGGGTACAGTTCCACACACACTGACTCTCACTGGGGTACATTTCCACACACAGTCTCTCTCACTGGAATACAATTCCACAGAAAACTCGCTCTCACTGGGTTACAGTTCAACACAAACGGACTCTCACTTGGGTACAGTTCCACACACACTGACTCTCACTGGGATACAGTTTCACACACACAGACTCTCACTGGGGAACTGTTCCACACACACTGACAATCACTGGGGTACAGCTCCACACACACAGCCTCTCACTGGGATACAGTTCCACACATACTGACAATCACTGGGGTACAATTCCATCCATGCTGACACTCACTGGGGTACATTTCCACACACACTGACTCTCACACTGGGGTACAGTTCTACAGAAAACACGCTCCCACTGGTGTACAGTTCCACACACACTGTCTCTCACTGGGCTACAGTCCCACTCACACTGACTCTCACTGTGGTACAATTCCACACACACTGACTCTCACTGGCGTAATGTTCCACAAACACTGACTCTCACTGGGGTACAGTCCCACACACACTGATTCTCACTGGGGTACAATTCCACACACACTGACTCTCACTGGCTAACATTCCCACACACACTGACTCTGTTTGGGGTACAGTCCCACACACACTGACTCTCACTGGGGTACAATTCCACATACACTGACTCTCACTGGTGTACATTCCCACACACACTGACTCTCACTGGGGTACAGTTCCACAAACACTGACTCTCACTGGGGTACAGTTCCATCCACACTGACACTCACTGGGGTACAGTTCCACACACACTGACTCTCACTGGGGTACATTTCCACACACACTGTCTCTCATTGGGATACAGTTCCACAGAATACTCGCTCTCACTGGGGTACAGTTGCACACAAACGGACTCTCACTGGGGTACTTTCCCTCACTCACTGACTCTCACTTGGGTGCAGTTCCACACAAACTGACTCTCACTGGGGTACAGTTCCACACACACTGACTCTCACTGGGATACAGTTCCACACACACTGACTCTCACTGGGATACAGTTCCACACACACAGACTCTCACTGGGGTACAGTTCCACACACATGAACAATCACTGGGGTACTGCTCCACCAAACAGCCTCTCACTGGGATACAGTTCAACACACACTGACTCTCACTGGGATACAGTTCCACACATACTGACAATCACTGGGGTACAGTTCCATCCACACTGACACTCACTGGGATACAGTTCCACACACGCTAACTCTCACACTGCGGTACAGTTCGACAGAAAACTCACTCTCACTGGGGTACAGTTCCACACACACTGACTCTCACTGGGGTACAGTCCCACACACACTGACTCTCCCTGGGTTACAATTCCACACACACTGAATCTCACTGGGGTACATTTCCAAACACACTGACTCTCACTGGGGTACAGTCCCACACACACTGACTCTCACTGGGGTACAATTCCACACACACTGACTCTCACTTAGGTACAGTCCCACACACACTGACTCTCACTGGGGTACAGTCCCACACACACTGACTCTCACTGGGGTACAGTCCCACACACACTGACTCTCACTGGGGTACAATTCCATACACGCTGACTCTCACAGGGTTACAGTTCCACACACACTGACTCTCAGTGGTGTACAGTCCCACACACACTGACTCTCACTGGGGTACAGTTCCACGCACACTGACTCTCACTGGGGTACAATTCCACACACACTGACTCTCACTGGGGTACAGTCCCACACATACTGACTCTCACTGATGTAAAGTCCCACACACGCTGACATTCACTGGGGTACAGTCCCACACACACGGACTCTCACTGTGTTACAGTTCCACACATACTGACTCTCACTGGGGTACAGTTCCATCCACACTGACACTCACTGGGGTACAGTTTCACACTTACTGACACTCACTGGGGTACAGTTCCACACACACTGACTCTAACTGGGGTACAGTTCCACACACACTGACAATCACTGGGCTACAGTTGCACACACACTTTCTCTCACTGGTGTACAGTTCCACAGAAAACCCGCTCTCACTGGGATACAGTTCCACACAAACGGACTCTCCCTGGGGTACAGTTCCACACACACTGACTCTCACTGGGGTTCAGTTCCACAAACACTGACTCTCACTGGGGTACAGTCCCACACACACTGAATCTCACTGGGGTACAGTCCCACACACACTGACTCTCACTGAGGTACAGATCCACACACACTGACTCTCACTTGGGTCCAATTTCACACACACTGACCCTCTCTGGGGCACAGTTCCACACACACTGACTCTCAATGAGGTACAGTCCCACACACACTGACTCTCACTTGGGTACAATTCCACACACACTGACATTCACTGGGGTACAGTTCCACACACACATTCTGTCACTGGGGTACAGTTCCACAGAAAACCCGCTCTCACTGGGGTACAGTTCCACACACACTGACTCTCACTGGGGTACTTTTCCTCACTCACTGACTCTCACTGGGGTGCAGTTCCACACAAACTGACTCTCACTGGGGTACAGTCCCACACACACTGACTCTCACTGAGGTACAGTCCCACACACTCTGACTCTCACTGGGGTACAGTTTCACACACACTGACTCTCACTGTGGTACAGTTCCATCCACACTGACACTCACTGGGGTACAGTTCCACACACACTGACTCTCACTGGGGTACATTTCCACACACAGTCTCTCTCACTGGAATACAATTCCACAGAAAACTCGCTCTCACTGGGTTACAGTTCAACACAAACGGACTCTCACTTGGGTACAGTTCCACACACACTGACTCTCACTGGGATACAGTTTCACACACACAGACTCTCACTGGGGTACTGTTCCACACACACTGACAATCACTGGGGTACAGCTCCACACACACAGCCTCTCACTGGGATACAGTTCCACACATACTGACAATCACTGGGGTACAATTCCATCCACGCTGACACTCACTGGGGTACATTTCCACACACACTGACTCTCACACTGGGGTACAGTTCCACACACACTGACTCTCACACTGGGGTACAGTTCTACAGAAAACACGCTCCCACTGGTGTACAGTTCCACACACACTGTCTCTCACTGGGCTACAGTCCCACTCACACTGACTCTCACTGTGGTACAATTCCACACACACTGACTCTCACTGGCGTAATGTTCCGCACACACTGACTCTCACTGGGGTACAGTCCCACACACACTGATTCTCACTGGGGTACAATTCCACACACACTGACTCTCACTGGCTAACATTCCCACACACACTGACTCTCTTTGGGGTACAGTCCCACACACACTGACTCTCACTGGGGTACAATTCCACCTACACTGACTCTCACTGGGGTACATTTCCACACACACTGACTCCCACTGGTGTACATTCCCACACACACTGACTCTCACTGGGGTACAGTTCCACACACACTGACTCTCACTGGGGTACAGTTCCATCCACACTGACACTCACTGGGGTACAGTTCCTCACACACTGACTCTCACTGGGGTACATTTCCACACACACTGTCTCTCATTGGGATACAGTTCCACAGAAAACTCGCTCTCACTGGGGTACAGTTCCACACAAACGGACTCTCACTGGGGTACTTTTCCTCACTCACTGACTCTCACTGGGGTGCAGTTCCACACAAACTGACTCTCACTGGGGTACAGTTCCACACACACTGACTCTCACTGGGATACAGTTCCACACACACTGATTCTCACTGGGATACAGTTCCACACACACAGACTCTCACTGGGGTACAGTTCCACACACACGAACAATCACTGAGGTACTGCTCCACCAAACAGCCTCTCACTGGGATACAGTTCAACACACACTGACTCTCACTGGGATACAGTTCCACACATACTGACAATCACTGGGGTACAGTTCCATCCACACTGACACTCACTGGGATACAGTTCCACACACGCTGACTCTCACACTGGGGTACAGTTCGACAGAAAATTCACTCTCACTGGGGTACAGTTCCACACACACTGACTCTCACTGGGGTACAGTCCCACACACACTGACTCTCCCTGGGTTACAATTCCACACACACTGACTCTCACTGGGGTACATTTCCACACACACTGACTCTCACTGGGGTACAGTCCCACACACACTGACTCTCACTGGGGTACAATTCCACACACACTGACTCTCACTGAGGTACAGTCCCACACACACTGACTCTCACTGGGGTACAGTCCCACACACACTGACTCTCACTGGGGTACAGTCCCACACACACTGACTCTCACTGGGGTACAATTCCACACACACTGACTCTCACTGGGGTACAGTTCCACACACACTGACTGTCAGTGGTGTACAGTCCCACACACACTGACTCTCACTGGGGTACAGTTCCACGCACACTGACTCTCACTGGGGTACAATTCCACACACACTGACTCTCACTGGGGTACAGTCCCACACATACTGACTCTCACTGATGTACAGTCCCACACACGCTGACACTCACTGGGGTACAGTCCCACACACACGGACTCTCACTGTGTTACAGTTCCACACACACTGACTCTCACTGGGGTACAGTTCCATCCACACTGACACTCACTGGGGTACAGTTCCACACTTACTGACACTCACTGGGGTACAGTTCCACACACACTGACTCTAACTGGGGTACAGTTCCACACACACTGACAATCACTGGGCTACAGTTTCACACACACTTTCTCTCACTGGTGTACAGTTCCACAGAAAACCCGCTCTCACTGGGATACAGTTCCACACAAACGGACTCTCCCTGGGGTACAGTTCCACACACACTGACTCTCACTGGGGTACAGTTCCACACACACTGACAATCACTGGGGTACAGCTCCACACACACTGCCTCTCACTGGGATACAGTTCCACACTCACTGACTCTCACTGGGATACAGTTCCACACACAATGACAATCACTGGGATACAGTTCCACACACACTGAATTTCACTGGGCTCCCAAGCAGCAGGAGGGCATGGGAGAGGAAGATGAGGCAGGGAGACTACAGAGACTAACCCTGCAACAGAGTCGACTGCCAATGACCTAGGAACTTCAAGATAACCAAGAGCCAATGCTGTAAGAGTCTGTGACTCTCCGGAAGATGGTCAGAAACATCTGTGACCTTGCCCCCGAAGACCTGCCTCCCCACAGCACCAGTCACCATGCTAGTGTCCTTGAACTTCCCTTCGGACTCTTTCCAAGATCCTGCTGCTGCTTCCATGATCCGAGGACATTGGGCATTGATGCCGTTGCTCGTTTGCCCCAGTATATGACATCATTGGTTGCATTCATGTGACCATCAATGCAGCAACAAACGCCCACTCCAATTCATTCACAGGATGGGCTTGCACTCACTCAACATTCAACTGGTTCCCAACCGCAGCAAGAGATTGTTCCCCTTGTATGCTCTCTTCCCTGGTAGCTGCCACCACTCCTTCATTCTCCGCCAGTCCATGCTGCCCCAGATCTTCACTCCAGTCTCCCAATGTGCTTGGATGGATCCTAGGGAACAAGGAAAAATCTTAAAGAGATGGTTATTAACACCTCTACAGAGGCCCAGAAAGAAGTGTTACAACCAATGCCACTTCGATTGGCAGGACAACCATTGAGCAGACCATTGTACCTCTGAAAATGCGATTCCAGTGACTAGACCGGTTAAGTGGTATCTTCCAATAACCTCCTGCAAGGATATTGGTCATTGTGGTGGTCTGCTGCCCACCAGAGAAGTGTGGACCTTGAGGATGATGAGTCCGTAAGACCATAAGACATAGGAGCAGAAATTAGGCCATTTGACCCATCGAGTCTGCTCCGGCATTCAATCATGGCTGATAGGTTTCTCAACCCCATTCTCCCTCCTTCTCCCCGTAACCTTTGATCCCCTTACCAGTCAAGAAGCTATCTATCTCAGTCTTAAATACATTCAAGGACCTGGCCTCCACAGCCTTCTGTGGCAATGAATTCCATACATTCACCACTCTCTAGCTAAAGAGGTTTCTCCTCATCTCTGTTCTAAAAGGTTTTCCCTTTACTCAGGTCCTAGTCTCTCCTACTAATGGAAACATCTTCCCCATGTCCACTCTATCCAGGCCTTTCAGTATTCTGTAAGTTTCAATCAGATCCCCCCTCATCCTTCTAAACTCCATCAAGTATAGACCCAGAGTCCTCAAACGTTCCTCATATGTTAAGCCTTTCATTCCTGGGATCATTCTCGTGAACCTCCTCTGGACCCTCTCCACGGCCAGAACATCCTTCCTGAGATACGGGGCCCAAAATTGCTCACAATATTCTAAATGTGGTCTGACCAGAGCCTTATAAAGCCTCAGCAGCACATCCCTGTTTTTATTTTCTAGTCTTCTCGAAATAAATGCCAACATTGCATTTGCCTTCCTAACTACCGACTCAACCTGCAAGTTAACCTTAAGAGAATCCTGGACTAGGACTCCCAAGTCCCTTTGCACTCCAGATTTCTGAATTCTCTCCCCATTTAGAAAATAGTCTATGCCTCTATTCTTCCTACTAAAGTGCATGACCTCACACTTCCCCACGTTGTATTCCATCTGCCACTTCTTTGCCCATTCTCCTAATCTGTCTAAATCCTTCTGCAGCCTCCCCGCCTCCTCAATACTACCTGTCCCTCCACCTATCTTTGTATCATCTGCAAACTTAGCCAGAATGCTCTCAGTTCCTTCATCTAGATCATTAATGTATTAAGTGAAAAGTTGTGGTCCCAACACTGATCCCTGTGGAACTCCACTAGTCACCGGCCACAATCCTGTTCCCACTTCCCCCACTATCTCCAACCAGAGCAACAGAATTTAACAAAATGAAACACTTCAAGACACTTCACTTCACTGAGACTTTCTTGAATAAGAGGCCCAGGTATCCCCAAGTCAAGTTATGACATTGAATTCACTAAATGCAGGCAATTGTGAGGCTGCCAGAGGAATAATGCGACAGGGAGACAATAGATGCTAAACCTTCAAGAGGGTCGACTGCTGAAGAGAGAACTTGGAGATAACTGAGAACCAATGCCGGGAGAGACTGTGACATAGAAAAAGATCATTGTAAATATTGTCAAAAAGCCCCCAGCGCTTCGCAGGAGTGTCATCAGACAGGTACTGACACTGAGCCACATCGCAGGGTATTTGGGTAGGTGAACAAAAGCTTGGTGAGAGAGGTCGGTTTTAAGAAGTATCTTAAGGCGAGAAAGGAGATAGCAAAATGGAGAGGTTTCAGGAGGGAATTCCAGAGCTTGGAGCCCAGGCAGCTGAAGGCATGGCCGCCAATGGTGCAGCGATTAAGATTTGCAGATGCACAAGAGGCCAGAATTATTTGAGCGGAGAGATCTCAGAGAGCTGATGAACTCATTGAGTTTAGAGATAGGGTGGGGTTACGCCAAGGAGGGATTTGAAAACATGTATAAGAATTTTAAATGAATTAATTTCCCACAGGGGAGGGAACCTGTCACCCCAACCTGATGTGGCCAAATCATGTTTCCAGGGGTCAGGTTATAATTTGCGTATTTTGTTTTGAATTGAATCCAAATTCTCAAAATGCCCTGTTGGGAATTGAACTCACGGTCTGCTGGATCGTTTACTCTCAGGTTACTAATGCAGAAAGGTAACCACAACATGAGTGCAGCACAGGAACTGCAAGCTGTGCTGGTTCCCAAACTCAATAAACACAGATTAGGTGTGCGTGCAGGGACAAATCAAGAGACAGAAACCAATGTGTCACTCTCTTGATTCTCCCAATGATTGATTGGAGCGCCGAGGGTTATTCATCATCCATACAAACAATCATCTGTTCCACAATTTCTCAGAAACAGAGGGAGTAGGTCTGAACAATTCTGGGCAAGTTAAACAGCCACTGACAACACAGCTCTCATTCACGTGATGGGGAATGCTGTCCAACTCTAAGATTGCAAACTACTTATTCACTCACAGGCATCGCTGGCAAGACTTGCACAAGTCAAGAGGTGATTGAACACTCTCTACTTGTCTGGATGACTGCAGGTCCCACAACACTCAAAAAGATTGACATCATCCAGGACAAAGCAGTCGGGTTGATTGGCACCACGTCCACAAATATTCACTTCCTCCACCACTGGCGCACAGTAGCAGCAGTGTGTATAAGATGCACTGCAGGAATTCACCAAGTCTCCTTCGACAGCACCTTCCAAACGCACAACCACTACCATCTAGAAGGACAAGGGCAGCAGATAGATGGGAACACCACCACCTGGAGGTTCCCCCCCAAGTCACTCACCATCCTGACTGTCGCTAGGTAAAAATCCTGGAACTCCCTCCGTAACAGCACTGTGGGTGTACCTACAGCACATGGACTGCAGCGGCTCAAGAAGGCAGCTCACCCACCACCTTCTCAAGGGGCAATTAGGGATGGGCAATAAATGCTGGGCCAGCCAGTGACTCCCACATCCTGAGAATGGATAGATATTATAAACACGCTGCTAATTTCACATGCGCTGGCTCCTCTGGCTTTGACATATTTGAAGAATCTTGGAGCCACTAGTGAAACTGTGTCATCCAGGAGTGAGTGGGCCTCAGCATGGCAGGAACATTCTAGATTCCCTGAGTCAATCCCCTCCCTCCGTGCCACACCACCCAACCATCCCCAATTTCTTTGTGTTAAGTTAGTTGATGTTGATACTTTTAGAGGCAGCATAAATAACATCAGAGATAAAAACAAAAACAAAAACAAAAACAAAAAGATGAAAACAAAAACAAAAAAACTGCGGATGCTGGAAATCCAAAACAAAAACAGAATTACCTGGAAAATCTCAGCAGGTCTGGCAGCATCGGCAGAGAAGAAAAGAGTTGATGTTTCGAGTCTTCATGACCCTTCGACAGAACAAGATCAAGTTCTGTCGAAGGGTCATGAGGACTCGAAACGTCAACTCTTTTCTTCTCTGCCGATGCTGCCAGACCTGCTGAGATTTTCCAGGTAATTCTGTTTTTGTTTTAAATAACATCAGAGCCTTGGGCTAAGGCATGGACTGTAAAGGGATCAGCTGCTCTCTGCCAATTTGTAAGTGGCTTTGTATGCAACTTTTGGCGTGCTTACCTTATTGATTAAAAATATATCTGTCAAGACCATGTGAAGAAAATTACACATGGTTGCTGAACAGTCCCAAGGCACAATTTATTAAAAGGTGACAGAGAACAAAAGCATTAATTGTGACTTTGCAACAGCCAAAATACACACCCACATTACTGAGCAAACAGTCCACCAATCACTGCCTGATTATCTACCTACAGATTCAAAAAGGTTGATGGGCATTGGAACGCTGCATTGGGCTGCATTAGAGTGCTTAAGTTGGAGTTTGTTCAATGAGGGAGTTCGGTGAAGAGGGAAGGAGGTGATTCTTTCATTTTCTACCTTCCCCCCCAAAGAATTACAGCCTTGGTAAGTAGGACCTGCCAAGTATTTCTTCTGTCCTTAATATTCTCTAAATTAGCGGAAGTAAAAGTAAAGGGAATAATTTAAGGGTAAGTCATGGCAGAGCAGCTCTGTCAAGTGGAATGCCCATCCTATGTGAGGTGGGAAGTCAGGGACACTTACAGCATCCAGGGTGACTATGGATGCAAGAGGTGTCTCCAGCTGCAGCTTCTAGAAATCCATGTTTCAGGACTGGAGCTAGGCCTGGAGTCACTGTGGAGCACCCACAAGGATGAGATCTTCATGGATATTATGTACAGTAAGGTGGTCACATCGTGGGTAAAGAGTGCACAGGGAGAAATTGAATGGGTGACTGCCAGACAGAGTAAAACCTCTAGGCAGGTAGTGCAGGAGTCCCCGGGTCCATCACCCTCTCTAACAGATTTTCCGTTTTGGATACTGTTGGGAGAGATGGTTTCTCAGGGGAAATGCAGCAACAGCCAAGTCTGTGGAACTGTGAGTGGCTCAGCTGCACACGAGGGGCAGGGGAGAAAAAAGAGTGGGAGAGCAATAGTGATAGGGAATTCTATCGGAAGGGAAACAGATGTTTCTGTGGCTGCAGACGTGACACCAGGATGGTGTGTTGCCTCCCTAGTGCCAGGGTCAAGGGTGTCACTGTGCGGCTGCAGGACATTCTGAAGGGGGAGGGTGAGCAGCCAGAGGTTGCGGTCCATATCAGTACCCATCACATAGGTAACAAGAAGGATGAAGTCCTCCAAGCAGAATATAGGGAGCTAGGAAATAAATTAAAAAGCAGGACCTCAAAGGTAGTAATTTCAGGATTACTTGCCAATGCCACATTCTAGTGAGATCAGGAATAGGAGAACAGACCAGATGAATGTGTGACCGGAGAGATGGTGTCGGAGGGAGGGATTTAGATTCCTGAGGCATTAAGACTGATTCTGGGGAAGATGGGGCTGGTGCAGGCTGGACAGGTTACACCCCAGTGGGGCTGGACAGGTTACACCCCAGTGGGGCCGGACAGGTTACACCCCAGTGGGGCCGGACAGGTTACACCCCAGTGGGGCCAGGCAGGTTACACCCCAGTGGGGCCGGACAGGTTACACCCCAGTGGGGCTGGACAGGTTACATCCCAGTGGGGCCGGGCAGGTTACACCCCAGTGGGACTGGACAGGTTACACCCCAGTGGGGCTGGACAGGTTACACCCCAGTGGGGCTGGACAGGTTACACCCCAGTGGGGCTGGACAGGTTACACCCCAGTGGGGCCAGGCAGATTACACCCCAGTGGGGCCGGGCAGGTTACACCCCAGTGGGGCCGGGCAGGTTACACCCCAGTGGGGCTGGACAGGTTACACCCCAGTGGGGCCGGGCAGGTTACACCCCAGTGGGGCTGGACAGGTTACACCCCAGTGGGGCTGGACAGGTTACACCCCAGTGGGGCTGGACAGGTTACACCCCAGTGGGGCCAGGCAGATTACACCCCAGTGGGGCCGGGCAGGTTACACCCCAGTGGGGCCGGGCAGGTTACACCCCAGTGGGGCTGGACAGGTTACACCCCAGTGGGGCCGGGCAGGTTACACCCCAGTGGGGCCGGACAGGTTACACCCCAGTGGGGCCGGACAGGTTACACCCCAATGGGACTGGACAGGTTACACCCCAGTGGGGCTGGACAGGTTACACCCCAGTGGGGCCGGACAGGTTACACCCCAGTGGGGCTGGACAGGTTACACCCCAGTGGGGCTGGACAGGTTACACCCCAGTGGGGCTGGACAGGGGTGTTCACTCATACTGTGGGGAGGGTTTGAACTAGATTGGCAGAAGATGGAAACCTGAGTGGGGAGACACAAGAGAAGGTAACAAAGATAGGAATGAAAGATAGTAAAGTAGAAAGTGAAAGTGGAAGGCAGAGGAAACAAGGGCTAGCAGCAAGTAGGGCCATAGTACAAAAACCATGTGTAAAAATGTCAAAAAGACAAGTCTAAAGGAGTTATATCTGAATGCACGGAGCATTCACAATAAGGCTAACAAAAGAAATTAAGGATAGTATTAGATCCAAGGAGGAGCCATATAAAGTTTGTAATATAATGTTGATGTACAAAGGGACCTGGGTGTCCTTGTACACCAATCACTGAAAGCAAGCGTGCAGGTGCAGCAAGCAGTTAAGAAGGCAAATGGTATGTTGGTCTTCATTGCGAGAGGACTTGAGTACAGGAGCAATGATGTCTTACTGCAGCTGTTCAGGGCCTTGGTGAGACCACACCTGGAGTATTGTGTGCAGTTTTGGTCTCCTTACCTAAGAAAGGATATATTTGCCATAAAGGGAGTGCAGCGAAGGTTCACCAGACTGATTCCTGAGATGACAGGATTGTTATATGTCGAGAGATTGGGTCAACCAGACCTGTATTCATTGGAGTTTAGAAGAATGAGAGGGGATCTCATTGAAACGTATAAAATTCTGACAGGGATGGACAGACTGGATGCAGAGATCGTGTTTCCTCTGGCTGGGGATCTAGAACAAGGGGTCACAGTCTCGGGATACAGGGTAGACCATTTAGGACTGAAATGAGGAGAAACTTCTTCACTCAGAGGGTGGTGAACCTGTGGAATTCTCTACCACAGAGGCTGTGGAGGCCGAGACACTGAATATATTTAAGAAGGAAATAGATGGATTTCTGGACTCTAGAGGCGTGAAGGGGTACGGAGAGAGAGCAGGAGTACGGTGTTGAGATAGAGGATCAGCCATGACCATAATGAATGGTGGAGCAGGCTTGAAGGGCCGAATGACCTACTCCTGCTCCTAGTTTCTATGTTTCTATGGTAAGAACAAGATGGTAAGAAAGGCCATTGAGGCCCACAATCCTATTGCTCCATCTCCATGCGTGATAGTCACCCACTTTAATATTAGTTTCTTTGCGACACTCAGCAAGCTGATCTCTTCCTCCATCATAAATACTGATGCAAAGTAACTATTCAACATGTTCACTCTTATCTTCTTTGAAAATAGTTTTCATTAACAGATTTGCTCAAATTGAAAATCTCATTAGAAAGCAGCAGCTTCTGTGGAGAGAGAAACAGATTTGTCCTGTTCACTGGGGACAATTTTTGTCTCATCACATTGAAGTCAACTCTACCTGAATCTAAAATCTTATCAGCTGTTCCATGTTTCTCCCTTTCAAGCACTTGCTGAATTCTGAATTCTGATTGCTACTAGGTAAATGCTCATGTACCATTTGGCTGTTTAACTAAATCTGCCTCATTGCTTCGTACTAAATCTATTATGACCTGCCTCCCTGCTTGCCCGAAGACATATCACTGTAGAAAACAAGCCCAGATACACAAGAAATTCACTACCTTTCTGACAGGTGCTGGTCTCCTTATCCTAATCGATAAGGAAATAAACAACCCTACTCCCAACCCAATCACCCATTAAACCACTCTGCCTTGGCTACATGCTGGTCTAACTCAGTATTTAAAAAGGATTCCATTACATACACAGGTCATACAGCACACAAACAGGCCATTTAGTCTAACCAGTTGATGATGGTGTTTATTCTGCTCTTGAGCTCCTCCCTGTTATTGTAAATCCTGTGACAATGGAGCACAGGTTCAACTCCATCAAACTCTATCAAAACCTTTCAAGATTCTAAAGATCTCGATTAGGTCACCCCCTCAGCTTTTTTTTTCAAGAGAAGAGAGACTCAGTCTGCCAATCCTTTCCTGATATGTAGATGGGAGGAGGCCATTTGGCCCATTGTGCCTATGCTAACACTTGGAAAGAGCTATTCAATGAGCCCAGCTTCTCCTGCTCTTTCCCTGTAGCCCTGAAAATTCTTTCCATCAAATATTCACCCTTTTGAAAGTTATTATTGAATCTGCTTCCATCGCCCTTTCAGGCAGTGCCTTCCAGATCACCACAGCTCACTGTAGAAAAAATGCTTTTAATCTCCCTCTGGTTCTTTTCCTAAGCACCTTCAATCTGTGTCCTTCTATTTACTGACTCTCCTGCCACTGGAAACAGTTTCTCCTTATTCACTCTATCTAAACCCCTCATTATTTTAAACCGTTGTATTAAATCTCCCCCTTAACCTTCGCTGCTCTAAGGAGAACAATCCCAGCTTCTCCAGTCTCTCCACATCAACTGAAGTCCCTCATCCCTGCTCCCATTCTGGCAAAATAAGAGCAAAATATCGCGGATGCTGGAAATCTGAAATAAAAAACCAGAAAATTCTGGAAAAACTCAGCAGGTCTGGCAGCATCTGTGGAGAGAGAAGCAGAGTTAACGTTTCGAGTCTGTATGATTTCTTCAGGGCACTACAGACTCAAAACATCAACTTTGTTTCTCTCGTCAAAGATGCTGTCAGGCCTGCTGAGTTTTTCCAGCATTTTCTGTTTTTATTCTGATTCTAGTAAATTTCCTCCACACCCTCCCAAAGGCCTTGACATCCTTCCTAAAGTGTGGTTCCCAACAATAAACACAGCTGAGGTCTAACCAAAGATTTATAAAGGTGTCTCTTTGCTTTTTGTGGTTAGCTAACCTGCCACTCCCAGTAATCCTTACCAGCGGCAGGAATCAGATGGAAAGGCTCCAAGTTCCACAGTCGTGTCAGTGAGATGCACACCCTTCTCTACCCAGAGACAACAGGCTTGAGGTCGTCTCTCTTTCTGCTGCTGCCTTTGGGAGGAAGGACTCAATTAGCTTTGGCCAAGGACTGGGTGATCTTCCAGTTTCAAAAACAAACCTTCCTGACCCCTCCCCTTTAAACCCCTCACAACCAACACCCCCACCTCCACCCCACACCCCTCCAACATTGGCCACCCTCACTCCTGATTTAGCAAAGGTTGCTCCCACTCACCATTCTATTCTCATCTGTTCTACTTACAGCTAAAAGAGCTTTTCAAAAAATTCACCACACATTCAACACATGACAAACTGGTTACAGGTTAAATCAAAGAAAGAGAGAGAAAGGGTGAACGAGAGAACAGGAGAGTGAGAGAAAGGGAGAGCAAGAAAAAAGGAGATTAAGAGAGCAAAAGAATGACTATAGCACCTTTCACAGCCTCAGGATGTCCCTAAGTGTTTTTATAGACTCATAGACATTTACAGCACAGAAGAAGACCATTCAGCCCATCGTGTCCACACTAGACAACAAAGATCTGACTACATTTTTGAGTGCTTGACCCATAGCCCTGGAGGCTATGGCAATGTAAGTGAATATCTAAATACTTCTTAAATGTTATGAGAGTTTCTGACTCAACCACCCTTTCAGGCAGTGAGTTCCAGTCTCCCACCAACCTCTGGGTAAAAAAAATTCTCCTCAACTCCCCTCTAAGCCTTCTACCCCTTACCTTAAATCTATGACCCTGGCTATTTCCCCCTCTACTAATAGAAAAAGTGCCTTCCTATCGGCCCTATCCATTCCCCTCATAACCTTATCCACCTCTATCAGGTCCCCTCTCAACCTTCGCTGCTCCAAGGAAAACAACCCCAGTCTATCCAATCTTTCCCCATAGCTCAGACCCTCCAGCCCAGACAATATCCTGGTAAATCTCCCCTGCACCCTCTCCAGTGCAATCACATCCTTCCTATAATGTGGTGACCAGAACTGCACGCAATACTCCAGCTGTGGCCTAACCAGCATTTTATACAGTTCCAGCATAACCTCCCTGCTCTTGTATTCTATGCCTTGGCTAATAAAGGCAAGTATCCCATATGTCTTCTTAACCACTTTATCTACCTGCCCTGCTACCTTCATGAATCTGTGGATATGCACACCAAGGTCCCCCTGATCTTCAGTACTTTCCAGGGTCCTACCACACATAGTGTAATCCCTTGCCTTGTTAGCCTCCCCCAAGTGCATTACCTCACACTTTTCCAGGTTGAATTCCATTTGCCACTGCTCTGCCCACCTGACCAGCCCATTGATATCCTCCTTACGGCTATCCTCCTCACTATTTACCACCCTACCAATTTTCCCACGAACTTCTTGATCATACCCCCTACATTTAAGTCCAGATCATTTATGTACACCACATACAGCCAGGGCCCCAGCACTGAGCCCTGTGAAGCCTCACTGGAAACAGACTTCCAGTCACAGAAACATCCCTCTACCATCACCCTCTGCTTCCTGCCTCTCAGCCAATTTTGGATCCAACATGCCATTTTGACTTAGATCCTGTGGACTCTTACTTTCTTGACCAGTTTGTCATGAGGGACTTTATCAAAAGCATTGCTAAAGTCCATGTAGACCACATCAAATGCATTATCCTCATCAACACTCCTGATTACCTCCTCAAAAAATTCAATCAAATTTGTCAAACATGACCTTCCCTTAACAAATCCATGCTGACTATCCCTGATTAATCCCTGTCTCTCCAAGTGCAGATATATTCTGTCCCTCAGAATTCTTTCTAGTAACTTCCCCACCACCGAGGTTAGACTGACCGGCCTATAATTTCCTGGTCTATCCCTTGCTCTCTTTTTTAATAATAGGACAATGTTAGCAGTCCTCCAGTCCTCTGGCACCTCACCTGTGGCCATAGAGGATTTGAAAATTACTGCCAGGGCCCCTGATATCTCTTCCCTTTCCTCCCTCAACAGCCTGGGATACATCTCATCTGGGCCTGGAGATTTATCCACTTTTAAGGTCGCTAAACCTGCTAGTACCTCTTCTCTCTCTATGTTAATTTCCTCTAAACCTGTGTCTATCCTTGTGTCGTCCTTTTCCATTGTGAAGACTGATACAAAGTATTCATTGAAGACTGCACCTACATCTATCGGGTCCACACACAGATTACCCCTACAGTCCCTAATTGGCCCTTCTCTTTCACTAGTTATTCTCTTGCTCTTTATATATTTAAAAAACCCCTTTGGGTTTTCCTTTATTCTACCCACCAATGCTTTCTCATGAAGGGAGTGACTGCAGGTGAGGCAGGTTTGGGGACCCAAGGGGTAGCGATCGAGGAGCCTTGGCTCCTGCAATTGTCTAACAGTTACGAGGTTGTTGCAAGCTGTGTGGACGAAAGTGGGGACCGCAGGAAGAATGAGCAAACTGACCACAGCACCGTGGTACAGGGAGCCATTCAAGTGGAGGGAGGAAATAGGAATGTAGTAGTGGGAGGGGACAGTATAATTAGGAGGATAGATACTGTTCTCTGCAGCCAAGAGTGTGAGTCCTGAAGGCTGTGTTGCCTGCCTGGTGCCAGGGTTGGGAACATCTCCTCAGAGCTGGAGAGGAACTTGGAGTTGGAGGGGAAGGATCCAGTTGGCGTTGTCCATATTGACACCAACGGCGTTTATAGGACTAGAAAGGAGGTTCTGCTGAAAGAATTTGAACAGTTAGGAGTTAAATTAAAAATCAGAACCTCCAAGATACTAATCTTGGTATTACTACTTGAGCCACAGGCAAACTGGCACAGGGTAAATAAAGTCAAGGAGTTAAATACGTGGTTCAGAGATTGGTGTGGGAGGAATGGGTTTCAGTTCATGAGGCACTGGCACCGGTGCTGGGGTAGAAGGGAGCTGTTCTGGTGGGACGGGCTTCACTTGAATCGTGTTGGGACCAGTGTCCTCCCTGGCGAATTGAATGACTAGGGCTGTGGAGAGGGCTTTAAACTAAATAGTGGGGGGTGGGTTCTGGAGAGGGGACAAGTAGACTTACAAAACAAAAGGATATGGGAGCATTGCAGGGCAGCTATTTAGGTAATAATACCCAGAGTGTGACAGAAAGGGACAGAGTGTATAAACATTTAAAAAAGCAGCAAATAGGGTTAAAGTGGGAGAAAATGGTAATAAGGCAAAATTAATGGCCCCTTATTTAAATGCACATAGTATTCAGAACAAAATAATTGAGGTAACAGCACAAATAGAGGTTAATGGGTATGATCTTGTAGCCATTACAGAGACATGGTTACAAGGAGGTCAAAGCTGGGAACTAAATATTCAGGGCGAGGTGACTTTTTGAAAGGATAGGCAGGAAGTAAAGGGTGCTGGGGTAGCTTTGTTAGTATGAGGTGGAATAAGCATGATAGCAAGAAAGGACCCTGGATTAGAAGATGTAGAATCCATATGGATGATGGTAAGACATAACAAAGGGAAGAAGACACTGGTCAGAGTCGTTGATAAGCCCCCTAGCAGTAGCTATACTGTAGGAAAGAGAATAAATCAGGACATAATGAGGGCATGTAAAAAAGGCAGTACATTAATCATGAGTGACTTTAATTTCATGCGGATTGGAAAAATCAAATTGGCAGAGATAACCATGAGCAAGACTTCATAAAATGTAAAAGCAAAATACTGCGGATGCTAGAAATCTGAAACAAAAACAAAAAGTTCTAGAAAAACTCAGCAGGTCTGACAGCATCTGTGGAGAGAAATACAGAGATAACATTTCGAGTCCGTATAACTCTTCTTCAGGACAAGAGGAGTAGAAATGTGCAGAATGAGCAGAAATATATACTGTTTAAAGGAGGTGGAACAGGTGAAGCTGGATAGAGGGCCAGTGATAGGTGGAGGCAAAGGGGGGATTGCAAAAGATGTCATAGACCAAAGATCAAAGGGGTGTTGATGGTGGTGGCACTGGCTAAAGGAGGTGCTAATGGTGACATGGTTCATAGAGTATATTCAGGACAGTTTCTTAGAACAATGTGTTGTGACTCCAACAAGGGATCAGGCTGTTTAGGATCTGGTAATGTGTAATGAGGCAGGTTTTATAAATGATCTCAGAGTAAAAGATCCCCTAGGAAACAGTGACCATAACATGGTAGAATTTAGCATTCAGTTTGAGAGTGAGAAACTTGGGTCGGAAACAACTGTGCTAAACTTAAATAAGGATAACTACAAAGGATGAGGGCAGAGTTGGCTGGAGTGGACTGGGAGAGGAGTTTAGCAGTAAAGAGGGTTGATGATCATTGGCAGATGTTTAAGAAAATCGTTCATGAGTCACAACAAAGATATACCCCACTGAGGAAGAAGGATTCAATGAAGGGAATAAACCAACCATGGTTAACCAAGGAAGTTGAGGATTGTATCAAATTAGAAGAAAAGACATAGAATGTGGCAAAGATTAGTGATAAACCAGAGAATTGGGAAAGTTTTAAAAATCAACAAAAGATGACCAAAAAAAGAGCGGGAAAATAAACTTTGAGGGCAAAATAGCAAGTAATATAAAAACGGACAGTAAGAGCTTCTTTAAATATATAAAAAGGACGAGAGAGGCCAAAGTGAACATAGGCCCCTTGCAGAATAAGGCTGGGGAAATAATAACGGGGAACCAGGAAATGGCAGAGGAGTTGAATAAATACTTTGCTTTCAGTCTTCACAGTAGAGCATACTAATAGCATTCCAGTACTAAATAATCAAGGGGCAAGAGTGGGAGAGGAAATAAATACAATAACTATCACTAGAGAAAAAGTATTAGGGAAACTAATGGGGATAAAGGCCGCTTAGTCCCCTAGACCTGATGGGTTGCATCCTAGGATATTAAAGGAAGTAGCTACAGAGATAGTGGATGTACTGGTAGTAGTCTTCCAAGAATCCTTAGATTCTGGAAAAGTCCCAGGGGATTGGAGAACAGCCAATGTAACACCCTTATTCAAAAAGGGAGGGAGACAAAAAACAGGTAATTATAGGCCAGTTAGCTTAACATCTGTCATTGGGAAAATGTTGGAGTCTATTATAAAGGATGTAATAGCAGAGCATTTAGAAATACATAATATAATCAAGCAGAGTCAGCATGGCTTCATGAAGGGGAAATCATGCCTGACAAATTTATTAAAATTCTTTGAGGAGCTAACAAGCGGGGTAGGTAAAGGTGATCAGGTAGATGTAAAATATTTGGATTTCCAAAAGGCATTCGATAATGTTCCTTACATAAGGCTACTTAATAAGGTAAGAGCCCATGGTGTTGGAGGTAATATCTTAGCATAGATAGAGGATTGGCTAACTGATAGAAGACAAAGAGTTGGGACAAGGGGGAGCATTAATAGCTTAGACGAGGGAAGTGACTGTACTATCGCCAAGTTTGTGGATGATGCAAAAATAGCTGGGAATGCAAGCGGTGAGGATAACACAAAGAGTCTACAGAGGGATATAGACAGGTTAAATGAGTGGGCAAAAACTTGGCAGATGGAATATAATGTGGGAAAATGTGAGATTATGCACTTTGGCAGGAAGAATAGAGGAGCTGAATATTATTTAACTGGAGAAAGACTGAAGAAAACTGCAGCACAGAGGGATTAGGGGGTCTTTGTGCATGAATCACAAAAAGTTAACATACAAGTTCAGCAGGTAATAGGAAAGGCAAATGGAATATTGGCCTTTATTTCAAAGGGAATGGAGTATAAAAATAGGGAAGTCTAGTTAAAACTAAGCAAGTCACTAGTTAGACCATACCTAGAATACTGTGAACAGTTTTGGTCCCCTTATCTAAGGGGAGATATATTGGCATTGGGGGCAGTCCAGAGAAGGTTCACTAGGTTGATACCAGGTATGGAGGGATTTTCTCATGAGGAGAGGTTGAGTAGGTTGGGGCTGTACTCATTGGAGGTTAAACCTCCCTACCTACCTTGCACACTAAAACTATGGCATTTAATATGTGGGTTGTTAAATAAGTGAATGATATATATTCATTGTTTTAAGAAAGGGAATGCAACATCAACTTTACACAGAGAAATCTTCCTCGAAAAGCAATGAAAAACCATTAGGTACTCTGCTTTTACCGAAGCTGGTTAAGGATAAATATTGGCCGGTACATCAGGGAGAACTTTCCTGCTGTTATCCAGAGAGTGGCCTTGGAATCTTTTACACTCACCTGAGAGAGCAAATCAGGCTGCGATCTAACATCTCATCCAAAAGACAGCATCTCCAACAGTGCAGCACTCCATCAGTACTGACCCTCCTACAGTGCAGCACTCCATCAGTACTGACCCTCCAACAGTGCAGCACTCCATCAGTACTGACCCTCCAACAGAGCAGCAATCCCTCAGTACTGACCCTCTGACAGTGCAGCACTCCCTCAGTACTGACCGTCTGACAGTGCAGCACTCCCTCAGTACTGACCCTCCAACAGTGCAGCACTCCCTCAGTACTGACCCTCCAACAGTACAGCACTCCCTCAGTACTGACCCTCTGACAGTGCAGCACTCCCTCAGTACTGACCCTCTGACAGTGCAGCACTCCCTCAGTACTGACCCTCCAACAGTGCAGCACTCCTTCAGTACTGACCCTCCAACAGTGCAGCAGTCCCTCAGTACTGACCCTCCAACAGTGCAGCACTCCCTCAGTACTGACCCTCCAACAGTGCCGCACTACCTCAGTACTGACCCTCCAACAGTGCAGCATTCCCACAGTACTAACCCTCTGACAGTGCATAACTCCATCAGTGCTGACACCTGACAGTACAGCACTCCCTCAGTACTGACCCTCCGACAGTGCAGGACTCCCTCAGAACTGACCCTCCAACAGTGCCGCACTCCCTCAGTACTGGCCCTCCGACAGTGCTGCACTTCCTCAGTACTGACCCTCCGACAGTGCTGCACTCCCTCAGTACTGACCCTCCGACCCTGCTGCACTCCCTCAGTACTGACCCTCCGACAGTGCTGCACTCCCTCAGTACTGACCCTCCGACAGTGCTGCACTTCCTCAGTACCGACCCTCCGACAGTACGGCACTCCCTCAGTACTGACCCTCCAACAGTGCAGCACTCCCTCAGTACTGACCCTCCGACAGTACGGCACTCCCTCAGTACTGACCCTCCGACAGTGCAGCACTCCCTCAGTACTGACCCTCCGACAGTGCAGCACTACCACAGTGCTGAGCCTCCAATATTCATGCATACACATTGATATACAAACTCACACACTCACCTATACACACTGAAACGCACACAATCTACCATTAGTAAAGACAGCAAATTCACTTAGTAACTTCATGAAAACACCGTCAGATTTTGGGCATGTTGTAAATTTGGAATCAATGTCAGTCTGTTTGGATTGTAGATCCCCAGGTCTGATTGTTGCCTTCTTAGAAATAAGAAATACATGAAACTGCTTTCAGTCCATGGGAACAATCCCTGAGTCATCTACCCACATTCACCCGATATCCCTCAATCCCAGCTACCCACCCTCTCCCCATATCCCTCAATCCCACCTACCCACCCTCTCCCCGTATCCCTCAATCCCACCTACCCACCCTCTCCCCATATCCCTCAATCCCACCTACCCACCCTCTCCCCATATCCCTCAATCCCACCTACCCACCCTCTCCCCATATCCCTCAATCCCACCTACCCACCCTCTCCCCATATCCCTCAATCACACCTACCCACCCTCTCCCCCTACCCCTCAATCCCAGCTACCCACCCTCTCCCCATATCCCTCAATCCCACCTGCCCAACCCCTCTCCATATCCCTCAATCCCAGCTACCCACCCTCTCCCCATATAACTCAATCCCACCTACCCACTCTCTCCCCATATCCCTCAATCCCACCAACCCACCCTCTCCCCATATCCCTCAATCCCACCTACCCACGCCTCCCCATATCCCTCAATCCCACCTACCCACCCTCTCCCCATATCCCTCAATCCTACCGACCCACTTTATCCCCATATCCCTCAATCCCACCTACCCACCCTCTCCCCATATCCCTCAATCCCACCTACACACCTTGTCCCCATATCCCTCAATCCCACCTACCCACCCTCTCCCCATATCCCTCAATCCCACCTACCCACCCTCTCCCCATATCCCTCAATCCCACCTACCCACCCTCTCCCCGTATCCCTCAATCCCACCTACCCACCCTCTCTCCATATCCCTCAATCCCACCTACCCACCCTCTCCCCGTATCCCTCAATCCCACCTACCCACCCTCTCCCCATATCCCTCAATCCCACCTACCCACCCTCTCCGCATACCCCTCAATCCCACCTACCCACCCTCTCCCCATACCCCTCAATCCCACCAACCCACCCTCTCCCCATATCCCTCAATCCCACCTACCCACCCTCTCCCCACATCCCTCAATCCCACCTACCCACCTTATCCCCATATCCCTCAATCCCACCTACCCACCCTCTCCCCACATCCCTCAATCCCACCTACCCACCTTATCCCCATATCTCTCAATCCACCTACCCACCTTATCCCCATATCTCTCAATCCCACCTACCCACCCTCTCCCCATACCCCTCAATCCCACCTACCCACCCTCTCCCCACATCCCTCAATCCCACCTACCCACCCTCTCCCCACATCCCTCAATCCTACCTACCCACCCTCTCCCCACATCCCTCAATCCCACCTACCCACCCTCTCCCCATACCCCTCAATCCCACCTACCCACCCTCTCCCCGTATCCCTCAATCCCACCTACCCACCCTCTCCCCACATCCCTCAATCCCACCAACCCACCCTCTCCCCGTATCCCTCAATCCCACCTACCCACCCTCTCCCCATATCCCTCAATTCCACCTACCCACCCTCTCCCCATACCCCTCAATCCTACCTACCCACCCTCTCCCCACATCCCTCAATCCCACCTACCCACCCTCTCCCCATATCCCTCAATCCCACCTACCCACCCTCTCCCCATATCCCTCAATCCCACCTACCCACCCTCTCCCCGTATCCCTCAATCCCACCTACCCACCCTCTCCCCATGTCCCTCAATCCCACCTACCTACCTTCTCCCCGTATCCCTCAATCCCACCTACCCACCCTCTCCCCATACCCCTCAATCCCACCTACCCACGCTCTCCCCATGTCCCTCAATCCCACCTACCTACCTTCTCCCCGTATCCCTCAATCCCACCTACCCACCCTCTCCCCATACCCCTCAATCCCACCTACCCACCCTCTCCCCATGTCCCTCAATCCCACCTACCTACCTTCTCCCCGTATCCCTCAATCCCACCTACCCACCCTCTCCCCATGTCCCTCAATCCCACCTACCTACCTTCTCCCCGTATCCCTCAATCCCACCTACCCACCCTCTCCCCATATCCCTCAATCCCACCTACCCACTCCTCCCCATATCCCTCAATCCCACCTACCCACCCTCTCCCCATGTCCCTCAATCCCACCTACCCACCCTCTCCCCATGTCCCTCAATCCCACCTACCCACCCTCTCCCCGTATCCCTCAATCCCACCTACCCACCCTCTCCCCATGTCCCTCAATCCCACCTACCCACCCTCTCCCCATGTCCCTCAATCCCACCTACCCACGCCTCCCCATATCCCTCAATCCCACCTACCCACCCTCTCCCCCTACCCCTCAATCCCACCTACCCACCCTCTCCCCATATCCCTCAATCCCACCACTCACCCTCTCCCCATATCCCTCAATCCCACCTACCCACCCTCTCCCCATATCCCTCAATCCCACCTACCCACCCTCTCCCCGTATCCCTCAATCCCACCTACTCACCCTCTCCCCCTACCCCTCAATCCCACCTACCCACCCTCTCTCCATATCTCTCAATCCCACCTACCCACCCTCTCCCCGTATCCCTCAATCCTACCTACCCACCTTATCCCCATAACTCTCAATCCCACCTACTCACCCTCTCCCCCTACCCCTCAATCCCACCTACCTACCTTCTCCCCATATCCCACAATGCCTTCTCTTTACAAATGCCTCTCAACCCCAATTACACTGTCCTTCCTCGGGTATTTATTTCATAAACTGAAATTCTGTTTAGGTCTAAAATTCCCCTGATTTCCCTCCACACTCTCGCTTCCTCATTTTGAATCTGTATTTTCTGACATCTGAAACAATTCCCCTCAGGAAGAAATTTTCCTGGATTAGCCCATCTCCCATTCCCAGCAGAGCCTGAAAACCTCCGACAGCTCCACCTCATTGTCTCCGCTCTGCCAGGGAGAACCAAGGCCGACTTGTTGAACCATCCATTAATTCCAGAGCGTTGGGATCATCCACACCATAGAATTTTACAGCAGAAAAGGCAGCCATTCGGCCCATCATTCTTGTGCTGGCTCTTTGATAGAGCTATCCAGTTAATCCCACCGCCCCCTGCTCTCTCCCCATTTCTCTGTCAATTATTTCTCTTTAGGATGGTGCCCAACTGTCTTTTGGAAAATTCTTCAGGATTCCATCACATTTGGATTTTAATAACCCTCTGTGGGGAGAAGTCTCTCCTCCTTTCCCCTCTAGCCCTTTTTGACAATTATTTTAAACCTATAACCTTTGCTTCCTGACACACCTACCAGTGGAAACTGCAAGTCAATTCCCTCATCATTTTTGATATATCTGTTAAATCTCCTTCTCTGCTCTAAGGAGAACAATCCCAGCTTCTCCAGTCTCTCCACATTAACTGAAGTCCCTCATCCCTGCTCCCATCCTGGTAAATCTCCCTCCGCACCCTCTCCAAGGCCTTGATGTCCTTCCTAAAGTGTGGGACCCAGAATTAGACACAATCTCCCGCTGGTGCCGAACCAGTTTATAAAGGTTTAGCTTCTATTTATCCCAGCAACCTGACCCTTGCCTGCTCTCCCTTTCTAAACTGTGTATGTGAAGATGAACAGAAGCGTTTGATTTCAGTTTGACCATGACAACCTGTCTGGTGAAGAACAACATTGCCCCCTTCTGGTAATCCCCTAAATTACAACCTAAATCCCTGGGAAGCTCATTAGAACAGGCAAACGTGCAAAAACTGAAAACGGCTTTTGGATTTTACTTTGGACTGCAGAAACAGGAGGGGGACCATTCAGCTACTTGAGTCTGTTCCCCTCTATCTTCTCTGGCCAGTCCCCTCATGATTTTGAATACTTCCATCAATTTCCTTTCAGCCTTCTCTTCTCCAATGGAAACAGCCTCAACTTCTCCAAGCAAGTGGGTTGTACCTGTCGGGAAGGATCTGTTTCTGGTTTCTCTACTTCAGCCTGGGTTCTCCTTACTCTGCATCCCATCAATCACACCGCCAAGTCCATTCTAAGTCAGTGTCCCTCCACCATTGGGACCAATGTCTGAGGCTAACTGTCCAGATACTGCTCCCCATCACCACAGAGCCAGAGAGATTCAAGACAGCGATGCCCACAGCAGACGTGTTCACTCGATATCTTACTGTCCACAAACTTCTGCCATACACACACCCTGCCCTGCCATTTCTTAGTCTAGGTTATTCATATTATTTATATCTGGTTCTTTTAGTTTGATGTAAATGTATTTTCTTTTTATGTAAACTAACTTACACTAAGCAGTAAACAAACATTTTTAATATTTCTTGCCTCAAGCATCCACTACAGTTATTGGAGGTGAAAATAAAGAAGTTTCTTTACCCCATTGCCAGCTACGACAAATACCAATCGGTAGCACTCCGCTCTTCATGGCCATGGGTCCCTGTCAGCTGCACAACTCCTCTATTGGTTGGCACCTTTAAATGACTGTGTGGGTGCAGCCCACCAAACAGATTTAAAGGGGCCACACACTCAAATAAATCACATGCACTCCCCAAAAAAGATAAACCGGTGTTTTATTTTTGTTGAGATTTTATGGGACGTGGGTATCACTGGCAAGGCAAGTATGTGTTGCCCAGGCCTGATCCCACTTGAACCAAGTGACCTGCTCGGCCATTTCAGGGGGCAGTTAAGAATCAACCACATTGCTGTGGGTCTGGAGTCGCATGTAGGCAGATTTTTCTCCCTAAAGGACATTAGTGAACCAGATGGGTTTTTTACAACAATCGACAATAGTTTCATGTTTTAATTCCAGGTTTTTTTTTCATTCAAATTCCACCATCTGTCATTGTGCTAAGCCATCTTCAGCTGCTTCATCAATGACCTTCCCTCCATCATAAGGTCAGAAGTGGGAGTGTTCGCTGATGATTGCACAATGTTCAGCACCATTTGCAACTCCTCAGATACTGAAGCAGTCCATGTCCAAATGCAGCAAGACCTGGACAATATCCAGGCTTGGGCTGACAAGTGGCAAATAACATTCACACCACACAAGTGTCAGGCAATGACCATCTCCAACAAGAGAGAATCTAACAATCACTCCTTGACATTCAATGGCATTACTATCACTGAATCCCTCATTATCAACATCCTGGGAGTTACCATTGACCAGAAACTGAACTGGACTAGCCATATAAATAGTCTGGCTACAAGAGCAGGTCAGAGGCTGGGAATAGAGTGATGAATAACTCACCTCCTGACTCCCCAAAGCCTGTCCACCATCAACAAGGCACAAGTCAGGAGTTTGATGGAATACTCCCCACTTGCCTGGATGAGTGCAGCTCCCACAACACTCAAGAAGCTTGACACCATCCAGAACAAAGCAGCCCCGCTTGATTGGCACCAAATCCACAAACATTCACTCCTCTGCCACTTATTATCCAGGATTGTCCAGGTCTTGCTGCATTTGGACATGGGCTGCTTCAGTATCTGAGGAGTCGTGAATGGTGCTGAACATTGTGCAATCATCAGCGAACATTCCCACTGCTGACCTTATGATGGAAGGAAGGTCATTGATGAAACAGCTGAAGGTGGTTGGGTCTAGGACACTACCCTGAGGAACTCCTGCAGTGATGTCCTGGAGCTGTGATGACTGACCTCCAACAACCACAACCATCTTCCTTTGTGCTGGGTATGGCTCCAACCAGCAGAGAGTTTGCCCCCTGATTCTCACTGACTCCAGTTTTGCTGGGGCTCCTTGATGCCACACTCGGTCAAATGCTGCCTTGATGTCAAGGGCAGTCACTCTCACCTCACCTCAGGAGTTCAGCTCTTTTGTCCATGTTTGAACCAAGGCTGTAATGAGGCCAGGAGCTGAGTGGCCCTGGCGGAACCCAAACTGGGTGTCAGTGAGCAGGTTATTGCTAAGCAAGTGCCATTTTATAGCACAGTTCATTTATGTTATACGATAAATGAAAAATTTATCAGAAATAAAATCCTGCCTGGATTCAGAAAACAAGTTTGGATAGAGACCAATTGCTGATGTCAAGTCTGAGTAAATGACGACTCTCAATGGCTTTACTTTCACTGCCCACTCTAAAGCCAACATAATCGCCATCAACTCAAATGAAAATACTGATAAACTATCAGATAACATTTTCGCAATCTTAACATTAAATTCAGGAATATAACCTGAAGTGTGTCAGGTAAATGCAATATAGTTGTAAGAATCATGTGATCAGATGTCACATGATCATGTGTCTGGATAGAGTGGACGTGGGGAGGATGTTTCCATTAGTAGGAGAGACTAGGACCCGAGGGCACAGCCTCAGAGTAAAGGGAAGACCTTTTAGAACAGAGATGAGGAGAAACTTCTTTAGCCAGAGAGTGGTGAATCTATGGAATTCATTGCCACAGAAGGCTGTGGAGGCCAGGTCATTGAGTGTATTTAAGACCGAGATAGATAGGCTCTTGATTGTTAAGGGGATCAAAGGTTACAGGGAGAAGGCGGGAGAATGGGGTTGAGAAACTTATCAGCCATGATTGAATGGCGGAGCAGACTCGATGGGCCGAATGGCCTATTTTCTTCTCCTATGTCTTATGGTCTTATGGTCAAATGGCCAGAGATCATGTGGTCAGAACAACACAAGACCAAACCATCTTTCGACAAATAGAGTTGACAACAGGGTTGTAGTGCCAAAGTTTGAGGCACTGAAGGTCTAAGAAAATGTGCTGGCCATATCATTTCTAAATCTACTGTTGTATTGTTTTCTAATGTATTAGTCATTTGAGCCCTAAACATCAGTAGAACTATGATAAAAGCAAAATACTGCAGATGCTGGAGACCTGAAATAAAAACAGAAAATACCGGAAAAACTCAGCAGATCTGGCAGCATCTGTGGACAAAGAAACAGAGTTAAGGTTTTGTATATTTACAGTGTATATTATGGTCCATGTGACTCTTCTTTAGGCTGTTGTCCTTTAGACAAACCTCAGATTATATTTCCGAACTTCATGTTAAGATTGCGAGAAGGTTATGTGAGAATTTATCTGTATTTTAAGTTGAGCTTACAGCAATTATGTTGGCTCTGAAGAAGAGTCATATAGACTCGAAACGTTAGCTCTGCTTCTCTCTCCATGGTTGCTGCCAGACCTGCTGATTTTTTCTAACGTTTTCTGTTTCTATTTCAGTAAAACTCAGAACAAGTGAAAAGTATTAACGTTGGTAGGCATTTGATTTCGAATCATGTGGTATTTTGAATCATTAATCTTTAGCATAGCTAGAATTCCATTATGCAACAGTTTAATTATTTAATTCAAACCTATTAAAAAAATGTATTACAGAAAACGTTACTTACTTCTGACCAGGGGGTTGGTATATAGAGGGGCCACTGCTTTTCTTGATTGATATTAATAACCTAGAACTCGGTGTATAGGGCACAATTTCAAAATTTGAAGATGATGCAATGCTTGGAAGTATCGTGAACTGTGAGGAGGATAGTGATAGACTTCAAAAGGATATAGAGAGGCTGGTGGAATGGGCAGACATGTGGCAGATGAAGTTTAATGTAGGGAAGTGTGAAGTGATACATTTTGGTCAGAAGAATGTGGAGAGGGGATATAAAATAAAGGGTATTTCTAAAGATAATTCAGGAACAGAGAGACCTGGGTGCATATGTGCATAAATCATTGAAGGTGGAAGGGCAGCTGAAGAAAGCAGTTAATAAATTACACTGAATCCTGGGTTTATAAATAGGGGCACAGAGTACAAAAACAAGTAAGTTATGAAACTTCATAGAACACAGGTTCAGCCTCAACAGGGAGGGTGTGAAAGGTTTAGAACGAGTGCAGAAAATATTTACAAGAATGGTTCTGAGATTGAGAGACTTCGGTTATGTGGATAGATTGACAAAGCTGAGAATTTCTCCTTGGAGAAGACAATGTTGAGAGGAGATTTGTTAGATGTGTTCAAAATCATGAAGGGTAAATGGGGAGAAGCTGTTCCCATTAGCAGAAGGTCGTGAACCCAAAGATGATTAACAAAAGAGCCAGAGGCGGCATGAGGAGAAACCTCTTTATGCAACAAGTGGTTTGGATCTGGAATGCCCTGCCTAAGTGTGTAGTGGAGACAGATTCAACTGTGGTTTTCAAAAGGAAACTGGTAATGATCTGAAGAGAAAAGATTTTACAGGGCCACAGGGGAAAGGTGGAGGAGTGGGACTAGCTGAGTTGCTGTTATAGGGAACTGACACAGAGACAATGTGCTGAATGGCCTCCTTAGAGTGATAGAGTCATACAGCACTGAAACAATCCACTCAGCCCATCGTGTCCATGCTGGCCATCAAGCACCTATCTGTTCTAACCCCATTTTCCAGCACTTGGCCTGTAGCCCTGTATGCTATGGTGTTTCAAGTGCTCACCTAAATACATCTTAAATGTTGTGAGGGTTCCTGCCTCTACCACCCCCTCAGGAAGTGAGTTCCAGATCCCAACCACCCTTTGGCTAAAAAAATTTTTCCTCAAATCCCCTCTAAACCTCCTGTCCCTTACCTTAAACCTATGCCTCCTGGTTATTGACACTTCTACTAAGGGAAAAATTTCTTCCTATCTCTATCTATGCCCCTCATAATTTTGTTTATCTCCATCAGGTCCCCCCTCAGCCTTCTCTGCTCTAAGAAAAACAACCCCAGCCTATCCAGTCTCTCTTCATAGCTGAAACTCTCCAGCCCAGGTGAATCCTGGTAAATCTCCTCTGCATCCCCTCCAGTGCAATCACATCCTTCCTATAGTGTGGTGACCAGAACTGCACGCAGTACTCCAGCTGTGGCCTAACCAACATTTTCTACAGTTCCAGCATAACCTCCCTGCTCTTGTATTCTATGCCTCAGCTAATAAAGGCAAGTATCCCATTTGCCTCCTTAACCACCTTATTGACCTGTCCTGTTGCCTTCAGGGATCTATGGATATGCACACCAAGGTCCCTCTGATCCTCTGTACTTCCTATGGTCCTACCATTCATTGTGTATTCCTTTGCCATGTTAGTCCTCTCTGATTGCATCACCTCACACTTCTCTGGATTAAATTGCATTTGCCACTGCTCTGCCCATCTTACCAGCCCATCTATATTGTCCTGTAATCTAAGGCTTTCCTCCTCACTATTTATGACATCACCAATTTTCATGTCATCTGCGAACTTACTGATCATACTTCCTATATTCACGCCTAAATCATTAATGTACACTACAAACAGCAAGGGTCCCAGCAGCGATCCCTGCGGTACACCATTCAATACAGGCTTCCAATTGCAAAAGTAACCTTTGACCGTCACCCTCTACCTCCTGCCACTAAGCCAATTTTGGATCCAATTTGCCAAATTGCCCTGGATCCCATGGGCTCTTACCTTCTTGCCCATTCTCCTATGCAGGGCATTGTCAAAAGCCTTACTGAAGTCCATGTAGACTACATCAACTGCACTACCCTCATCTACACAACTAGTCACCTCCTCGAAAAATTCAATCAAATTTGTTCGACATAATCTCCCCCTGACATTCAAGGAATTTTATAAACACATGAGGAAGAAAGAAGCTGAACGTTACCCTGATAGTGTAATCAAGAAGGGTGGGAGGAGGTTTGTATGGAACATAAACACCATGATGGCCTGTTTTGGTGCTGTATATTCCATGTAAAGCTGCAAGCCGGGAATACAAACACTATACCATGTTTCACATCCTCAGGTCATCATAGCCAAGGAATTAATGTTTGGTAGGCAAAGGCAGCAGGGTGTTTAGGGATATTGATGCTGTTTTTGATCCTGGGAATCTTTGAGTTTCAAAGACCCGGAAATGCCTGTTTATGAGAGCGCTGGATGCAGGGAGTTGTAAGGCCTGTATTACTTTACAGTCTGGGAGCTGTACAGGAGGGTTACTGCTGTTGCTGCTGAAGCACATTGACTCAGGGGCATTCAGCAGGAGCAGCGTAAGGCCCAGGACACTTGGCCCAGCCTACCCTCCATCACTTCTTCGCCTTCCCAGGGTCTGGATTCATAGCCATACCGCTAGCTTCAGATATTCCGGTCACCTCTTACTGTCTGGCCTGAAGTCAAACTCCAGGAACTCGTGGCCAAACCTGCCCTTGTGCCCCACGTGATAATGCAGATAGAATTCACTCAACTGGTCCCCTTGCTGACAGCCTCTGTGTCACAGGCCACACAGTCCCTTGTGGTTGCAAGAGGATTTCCCTCAGTTCTGATTGCTGCCATCAATGAGTTGGATTCTCCTGCATGCATTACTCCTGGAAACAAGTAACTTCAATATTGGAGGCAGTGAGGATTAAAACAAACACCAAGCTTACAGATTGAAAATCCAGTCAAATCCATGGAATGAATTCCATTGAGATCAGTGGAAAGAAAAATCAAGTGGGGTCCATAACGGGCAGCCAAACGGCAAAGGACAGTTTGCCGTCCAGTGGTGAATATTAAAGCCTGTAAATAGGAGATCTTGAGAGGTGCTCTGGTGCGCTCCAGCAACACTACACACCTGGGTGACAACCTTAGAGAAAGCAGGAAAGAAGGGGAAGAGTTTTGCAGTCTGGCTGTGAATGCATTAGAGCCAGTGATGAGCATTGATTCCAACAGAAGCACTCAATCGAGAGGGGACTGGACACAGAGTTCATTTGGGAAAAATTCTCATTACTCTGGGGAAAGGAGAAAGGGAGAATTAAAGGGCTTGCACAAATAATTGGCAGGTAGAGGCCTGCTATAGGGTCAATTATTGTAGAAATCCATGAAAAGCGATGTTTGTGAGTAAGCTTACATCTAACAATGTTCCAACTATGGAAGCTGCTTCCCAATGATACAAAAGAAGCAATTGGCAATATTAGGGAGACCCTATCCTCACAAATAAACATTGAAAAAGAGAAACATTCATTTTAATCCAAACCACAAAGAGGAAAAGCATTCCAGGCCATCATCTTCACAGCATTCAGTGTTCATTTATTCTACTGGGGCCCCATTGATGGGGACAGTGTAGAGGGAGCTTTACTCTGTATCTAACCCCGTGCTGTACCTCTCCTGGGAATGTTTGATGGGGACAGTGTAGAGGGAGATTTACTCTGTATCTAACCCCGTGCTGTACCTGTCCTGGGAATGTTTGTTGGGGACAGTGTAGAGGGACTTTTACTCTGTATCTAAACACATGCTGTTCCTGTCATGGTACTTTTTGATGGGGACAGTGTAGAGGGGGCTTTAGCTGTATCTAACCCTGTGCTGTAAATTTCCTGCGTGCGTTTGATGGGGACAGTGTAGATCGAGCTTTACTCTGTATCTAACCTCGTACTGTACCTGCCCTGGGAGTGTTTCACAGGGACAGTGTAGACAGGGCTCTACTCTGTATCTAACCCTGTGCTGTAACTGTCCTGGGGGTGTTTGGTGGGGACATAGCAGAGCGAGCTTTACTCTGTATCTAACCCCATGCTGTACCTGCCCTGGGAGTGTTTGATGGGGACAGTGTAGAGGTAGCTTTACACTGTTTCTAACCTCGTGCTGTACCTGTCCGGGGAGTGTTTGTTGCGAGTAGTGTAGAGAGAGCTTTATTCTATAGCTAACCCTATGCTGTAGCTGTCCTGGGAGTGTTTGATGAGGACAGTGTGGAGGGATATTTATCCTGTGTCTAACCCTGTGGGGTGTTTGTTGGGGACACAGTAGAGCGAGCTTTAGTCTGTATCTAACCTCGTACTGTACCTGCCCTGGGAGTGTCTTATGGGGACAGTGTGGCAGGACCTTTACTTCATATCCAACCCTATGATATATCTGTCCTGGGAGAGTTTTTTTGGGGACAGTGCAAATAGAGATTTATTCTGTACCTAACCCCGTGCTGTACTATCCTGGGAGTATCTGATGCAACAGTGCAGAGGGAGGTTTACTCTGCACCTAATCCCATGCAGTATCTGTCCTGGGATGGTTTGATGGGAACAGTGTAGATGAAGCTTTAATCTGTATCTAACCCCGTGCTGTACCTGTCCTGGGAGTGTTTGATGGGGACTGTGTAGAGGGAGCTTTACTCTGTATCTAACCCCGTGCTGTCCCTGTCCTGGGAGTGTTTGATGGAGACAGTGTAGAGGGAGCTTTACTCTGTATCTAACCCCGTGGTGTACGTGCTCTGTGAGTGTTTAATGGGGACAGATTATAAGGGGGCTTTACTCTGTATATAACCCCGTGCTGTACCTGTCCTGGGAGTGTTTGATGAGGACAGTGTGGAGGGATATTTACCCTGTGTCTAACCCTGTGGGGTGTTTGATGGGGACACAGTAGAGCGAGCTTTACTCTGTATCTAACCTCGTACTGTAACTGCCCTGGGAGTGTCTCATGGGGACAGTGTGGCAGGACCTTTACTTCATATCCAACCCTATGATATATCTGTCCTGGGAGAGTTTTTTTGGGGACAGTGTAGATGGAGATTTACTCTGTACCTAATCCCGTGCTGTACTATCCTGGGAGTATCTGATGCAACAGTGCAGAGGGAGGTTTACTCTGCACCTAATCCCATGCAGAATCTGCCCTGGGATGGTTTGATGGGAACAGTGAAGAGGAAGCTTTACTCTGTATCTAACCCCGTGCTGTACCTGTCCTGGGAGTGTTTGATGGGAACAGCGTAGGGGGAGCTTTACTCTGTATCTAACCCCGTGCTGTACCTGTCCTGGGAGTGTTTGATGGGGACAGTGTAGAGGGAGATTTACTCTATATCTAACCCCGTGCTGTACCTGTCCTGGGAGTGTTTGATGGGGACAGTGCAGATGGAGTTTTACTCTGTATCTAACCCCGTGCTGTACCTGTCCTGGGAGTGTTTGATGGGGACAGTGTAGAGGGAGCTTTACTCTGTATCTAACCCCGTGCTGTACCTGTCCTGGGAGTGTTTGATGGGGACAGGGTAGAGGTAGCTTTACCTCGTGCTGTACCTATCCGGGGAATGTTTGTTGCGAGTAGTGTAGAGAGAGCTTTATTCTATAGCTAACCCTATGCTGTAGCTGTCCTGGGAGTGTTTGATGAGGACAGTGTGGAGGGATATTTATCCTGTGTCTAACCCTGTGGGGTGTTTGTTGGGGACACAGTAGAGCGAGCTTTAGTCTGTATCTAACCTCGTACTGTACCTGCCCTGGGAGTGTCTTATGGGGACAGTGTGGCAGGACCTTTACTTCATATCCAACCCTATGATATATCTGTCCTGGGAGAGTTTTTTTGGGTGACAGTGTAGATGGAGATTTATTCTGTACCTAATCCCGTGCTGTACTATCCTGGGAGTATCTGATGCAACAGTGCAGAGGGAGGTTTACTCTGCACCTAATCCCATGCAGTATCTGCCCTGGGATGGTTTGATGGGAACAGTGTAGATGAAGCTTTAATCTGTATCTAACCCCGTGCTGTACCTGTCCTGGGAGTGTTTGATGGGGACAGTGTACAGGGAGCTTTAGTCTGTATCTAACCCCGTGCTGTACCTGTCCTTGGAGTGTTTGATGGGGACAGTGTAGAGGGAGCTTTACTCTGTATCTAACCCCGTGCTGTACCTGTCCTGGGAGTGTTTGATGGGGACAGTGTAGAGGGAACTTTACTCTGTATCTAACCCCGTGCTGTACCTGTCCTGGGAGTGTTTGATGGGGACAGTGTAGAGGGAACTTTACTCTGTATCTAACCTCGTACTGTACCTGCCCTGGGAGTGTCTCATGGGGACAGTGTGGCAGGACCTTTACTTCATATCCAACCCTATGATATATCTGTCCTGGGAGAGTTTTTTTGGGGACAGTGCAAATAGAGATTTACTCTGTACCTAATCCCGTGCTGTACTATCCTGGGAGTATCTGATGCAACAGTGCAGAGGGAGGTTTACTCTGCACCTAATCCCATGCAGAATCTGCCCTGGGAGTGTTTGATGGGTTTAGTGTAGAGGGAGCTTTACTCTGTATCTAAACCCGTGCTGTACCTGTCCTGGGAGTGTTTGATTGGGACAGTGTAGAGGTAGCTTTACCTCGTGCTGTTCCTGTCCTGGGAATGTTTGTTGCGAGTAGTGTAGAGAGAGCTTTATTCTATAGCTAACCCTATGCTGTAGCTGTCCTGGGAGTGTTTGATGAGCACAGTGTGGAGGGATATTTATCCTGTGTCTAACCCTGTGGGGTGTTTGTTGGGGACACAGTAGAGCGAGCTTTAGTCTGTATCTAACCTCGTACTGTACCAGCCCTGGGAGTGTCTCATGGGGACAGTGTGGCAGGACCTTTACTTCATATCCAACCCTATGATATATCTGTCCTGGGAGAGTTTTTTGGGGGACAGTGTAGATGGAGATTTACTCTGTACCTAACCCCGTGCTGTACTGTCCTGGGAGTATCTGATGCGACAGTGCAAAGGGAGGTTTACTCTGCACCTAATCCCATGCAGAATCTGCCCTGGGATGGTTTGATGGGAACAGTGTACAGGGAGCTTTAGTCTGTATCTAACCCCGTGCTGTACCTGTCCTGGGAAAGTTGGATGAGGCAGTGAAGGGGGAGCTTTACTCTGTATCTAATCCTGTGCTGTACCTGTCCTGGGAGTGTTTGATGGGGACAGTGTACAGGGAGCTTTACTCTGTATCTAACCCCGTGCTATACCTGTCCTGGGAGTGTTTGTTGGGGACAGTGTAGAGGGACTTTTACTCTGTATCTAAACACATGCTGTACCTGTCATGGTACTTTTTGATGGGGACAGTGTAGAGGGGGCTTTAGCTGTATCTAACCCTGTGCTGTAAATTTCCTGGGTGCGTTTGATGGGGACAGTGTAGATCGAGCTTTACTCTGTATCTAACCTCGTACTGTACCTGCCCTGGGAGTGTTTCACAGGGACAGTGTAGAGAGGGCTCTACTCTGTATCTAACCCTGTGCTGTAACTGTCCTGGGGGTGTTTGGTGGGGACATAGCAGAGCGAGCTTTACTCTGTATCTAACCCCAGGCTGTACCTGCCCTGGGAGTGTTTGATGGGGACAGTGTAGAGGTAGCTTTACACTGTTTCTAACCTCGTGCTGTACCAGTCCGGGGAATGTTTGTTGCGAGTAGTGTAGAGAGAGCTTTATTCTATAGCTAACCCTATGCTGTAGCTGTCCTGGGAGTGTTTGATGAGGACAGTGTGGAGGGATATTTATCCTGTGTCTAACCCTGTGGGGTGTTTGTTGGGGACACAATAGAGCGAGCTTTAGTCTGTATCTAACCTCGTACTGTACCTGCCCTGGGAGTGTCTTATGGGGACAGTGTGGCAGGACCTTTACTTCATATCCAACCCTATGATATATCTGTCCTGGGAGAGTTTTTTTGGGGACAGTGTAGATGGAGATTTACTCTGTATCTAACCCCGTGCTGTACCTGTCCTGGGAGTGTTTGATGGGGACAGTGTAGAGGGAGCTTTACTCTGTATCTAACCCCGTGCTGTACCTGTCCTGGGAGTGTTTGATGGGGACAGTGTAGAGAGAGCTTTACTCTGTATCTAACCCCGTGCTGTACCTGTCCTGGGAGTGTTTGATGGGGACAGTGTAGAGGGAGCTTTACTCTGTATCTAACCCCGTGGTGTACGTGCTCTGTGAGTGTTTAATGGGGACAGATTATAAGGGGGCTTTACTCTGTATATAACCCCGTGCTGTACCTGTCCTGGGAGTGTTTGATGGGGACGGTGTAGAGGGAGTTTTACTCTGTATCTAACCCCGTGCTGTACCTGTCCTGGGAGTGTTTGATGGGGACGGTGTAGAGGGAGTTTTACTCTGTATCTAACCCCGTGCTGGAACTGTCCTGGGAGTGTTTGATGGGGACAGTGTAGAGGGAGTTTTACTCTGTATCTAACCCCGTGCTGGAACTGTCCTGGGAGTGTTTGATGGGGACAGTTTAGAGGGAGATTTACTCTGTATCTAACCCCGTGCTGGAACTGCTCTGGGAGTGTTTGATGGGGACAGTTTAGAGGGAGATTTACTCTGTATCTAACCCCGTGCTGTACCTGTCCTGGGAGTGTTTGATGGGAACAGTTTAGAGGGAGATTTACTCTGTATCTAACATCATGCTGTTCCTGTCCTGGGATGTTTGATGGGGACAGTGTAGAGGGAGCTTTACTCTGTATCTAACCCCGTGCTGTACCTGTCCTGGGAGTGTTTGATGGGGACAGTGTAGAGGGAGCTTTAATCTTTAGTTAACTCCTGCTGGACATACCTTAGGTGAACTTGATGGGAAAACGTAGAGGTAGATTTACTCTTTATCTAATCCCGTTTTTTACCTGTCCTGGGCATGTTGGAGAGGGACAGTGTCGAGGGAACTTTACTTTGTATCTAACCCTGTTCTGTACCTGTCCTGGGTTTGTTTGAAGGGGCTGTGTAGATGGAGCTTTATTCTCTGTCTAAAACTGTGTTATTCCCGCCCTGGGAACATTTGACAGGAACAGTTAATGGAGCCTTGCTCTGCATCGAATCCCATGCTTTATCTGTCCTGGGAGTGTTTGATGGGGACAGTGTAGAGGGAGATTTACTCTGTATCTAACCCCGTGCTGTACCTGTCCTGGGAGTGTTTGATGTGGACAGTGTAGAGGGAGATTTACTCTGTATCTAACCCCGTGCTGTACCTGTCCTGGGAGTGTTTGATGGGGACAGTGTAGAGGAAGCGTTACTCTGTATCTAACCCTGTGCTGTACCTGTCCTGGGAGTGTTTGATGGGGACGGTGTAGAGGGAGATTTACTCTGTATCTAACCCCGTGCTGTACCTGTCCTGGGAGTGTTTGATGGGGACAGTGTAGAGGGAGATTTACTCTGTATCTAACCCCGTGCTGTACCTGTCCTGGGAGTGTTTGATGGGGACGGTGTAGAGGGAGATTTACTCTGTATCTAACCCCGTGCTGCACCTGTCCTGGGAGTGTTTGATGGGGACAGTGTAGAGGGAGCTTTATTTAGTACTTAACGCTGTTCGGTCCCTGTCCTGGGATTGTTTGATGGGGACAGGGTTGAGGGAGCTTAATTTATTATATCTAACCCCATACAGTATAAACTTTATTGCTTTTTTACTTCTCTTTAGCTCTGAAGAGTCATACTGACTCGAAATGTTAACTGTTTTTTTCTCTCCACAGATGCTGTTAGGCCTGCTGAGTTTTTCCAGTGTTTTCTGTTTTTGTTTCTGATTTCCAGCATCCACAGTATTTTGCTTTTATCTTAGTGTTTGATGAGACACTGGCTGTGTGAGATGGGCAGTTCCCAGTTTTACCTAATAAGAGAGTTTCACTGTCTGTAAAGCACACAGAAAAGAACTAGAGACATGGAGAGTGAGACAGAGAGATCTTTCATCCAAGCAACAGTATATTAATATAACCAATCTCATACCCTCAATACAGGAGACGTAACACAGTTTGCAAGGAACAGAAATAGCTGTACAATGGGGCAGGTCACGGTACAGGAACTACCTCTCGTCCGTATCGATCATGTGGTGTACAGGCTGTAAGCGTTGGCCATGTGTAGAAAATATAAAGTATATTTATTTCTATATAAATACAGAATTGGGATTCATTTTTCTAACTTTCTCATTTGTTTGTCTGTTTCATTTGAAATCTTTAGAATGCACCCCAGCTGTTGCAATGGGAGAAGGTTTGATGGTTAACACTAACCAGTGTTCGAGTGGACAGTTTGAATGGAGGGGGGTTGAATTCCATCACTTCCTGCTCTTCTCCACCTTGAGTTGGGAGAGGGGGATTTGAATCCTGACAAGTGTGGGTGAAGGTCAAAGCCTCAGTTCCTGCCAAAGATTCTTTGGACTTTATCTGTTTTGATCTCAATCTTGTGTTAACAGCAGGGGTGTCCTAAAACCTAAATGTGATAGTTTTGATTTTTTGTGGGAGGACTGAATGACTGTTCTGAGACATAACATGGGGAAACCAGATCTGACAGATTGCTGGTCCATTTGGAATTCAGTGTATCTGCTCCCTCTCTTTTCCCGAATGTTCCCAGTCACCCCCACTCAACCAGGATAAGGTGCCGTGTGGCCTTATCTGTAGCAGAGACATGAACGTTTAACCTTTACATCAGAAGGACCTTTGCAACTATTTGTCCAAGACAATAGAGAGTGCATTAGAAATGTACATTATGTTGTTGCTCAGGGAGCTGACGTCACTGGGCCACAATCCCATGCACACTGATTCTCACTGGGGTACAGTCCCACGCATACTGACTCTCACTGGGGTACCGTCCCACACACAATGACTCTCAATGAGGTACAGTTCCACACTCACTGACTCTCACTGGGCCACAGTCCCACACACAATAACTCTCACTGGGCTACAGACCCACACACACTGACACACACTGAGATACAGTTCCACATGCACTGATTCTTACTGTGGTACAATTCCACACACACTCTCACTGGGGTACGGTTCTACACACACTGACTCTCACTGGGGTACAGCTCCATACACACTGACACTCACTAGGGTACAGTCCCACACACACTGGCTCTCACTGGGCTACAATCCCACACACACTGACTCTCACTGGGGTACAGTTCCACACACACTGACTCTCACTGGGGTGCAGTTCCACACACACTGACTCTCACTGAGGTACAGTTCCACACACACTGACTCTCACTGGGGTGCAGTTCCACACACACTGACTCTCACTGGGGTGCAGTTCCACACACACTGACTCTCACTGGGATACAGTTCCACACACACTGATTCTCACTGGGGTACAGTTCCACACACACAGACTCTTACTGGGGTACAGTTGCACACACACTGACTCTCACTGGGGTACAGTTCCACGCACACTGACTCTCACTGGGGTACAGTTCCACACACACTGACTCTCACTGGGGTACAGTTCCACGCACAATGACTCTCACTGGGGTACAGTCCCACGCACAATGACTCTCACTGGGGTGCAGTTCCACACACACTGACTCTCACTGGGGTACAGTTCCACACACAATGACTCTCACTGGGGTACAGTTCCACACAATGACTCTCACTGGGGTACAGTCCCACACACAATGGCTCTCACTGGGTTACAGTTCCACGCACACTGACTCTCACTGAGTTACAGTTCCATGCACAATGACTCTCACTGGGTTACAGTTCCACACACACTGACTCTCACTGGGGTACAGTTCCACACACAATGACTCTCACCGGGGTACAGTTCCACACACAATGACTCTCACTGGGTTACAGTTCCACGCACACTGACTCTCACTGGGGTACAGTTCCACACACACTGACTCTCACTGGGGTACAGTTCCACACACACTGACTCTCACTGGGGTACAGTTCCACACACAATGACTCTCACTGGGGTACAGTCCCACGCACAATGACTCTCACTGGGGTGCAGTTCCACACACACTGACTCTCACTGGGGTACAGTTCCACATACACCGACTCTCACTGGGGTACAGTTCCACACACACTGACTCTCACTTGGTTACAGTCCCACGCACAATGACTCTCACTGGGTTACAGTTCCACGCACACTGGCTCTCACTGGGGTACACTTTGGATATGTAGGGCTGAAATTTGCTGATATCAATTCCATTTTGGGGACCCGGAAAGGCCTTGACTAGGCTGTTGTTCACCGTCCTCCAGGTGTCGGCCATCTTAGAAACTGCCTCCAGGAACGCTGTTGCAATTCAGGAAGGTGGGTGGTCATGGAAACCAGCAGGACCAAAAGAAGAGCCCCCTGCAATATCCAGCAGGCACCCCGATCGGGAGAGGTGAGTGTTACTGTAATTCAGAGAATGTGAGTGTGCCTCAAAACGATGGGGCCTTCTCAAAAATGATAAAATACCAAAATAAATGTGGAGGAACTGTCAGTCTCTCAGTGTGACAGGATGACCTGCAGCCACATTGAAAACCCTGTATCACCCACAGCTGCTGGAGCTGAGGGACTGAGCTGCTGGTGTTCCTCCAGTCAATAGCTGGGCTTCAGAGTCAGTCAGGGCCCTGTCCACCAATGGATGATTTTTAGAAATTCTTTCATGGGATGTGAGTGTCACTGGCAAGGTCAGCACTTCTTACCCATCTCTAATTGCCCTTGAACTGAGTGGCTTGATGGCCATTTCAGAGGGCAGTTAGAGTCAACCACACGGTCTGGAATCAGGTGTAGGTCAGACTGAGTAAGGACATAAGGTTTCTTTCCCTAAAGGACATTAGTGAACCAGATGGGATGGGATTTTGCAACAATTGATAATGATTTCATGATCATCATTAGACCAGCTTTCAACTCCAGATTTATTATCTGAACTTAAGTTTCACCAGCTGCTGTGGTGGGACTTGAATCCATGTCCCCAGAGTATTAGCCTGGGCCTCTGGATTACCAGCCCAGTGACATTATCACTACACCACCGTCCCCTCTTGGTGCCAACAACAAACTTAAGTGGGGGGCTTCACTGAGCCTCTTTAGCTTCCTGCTGCTGCTGAGTGCGCAGTCAGTACTGGTCAGATCTCATGTTCGCTAAGATCACTGGGTGGCAGGAACCTATCGAGGAGCCATTCTGCTGTAAGGTTCTCTAACTCTGCTCCTGGTCCTGCCTCCAAAGCTGTGGCTGCCTAGGCACGCTGAGCTATACAGACACATGGGTAGTGTCAACTATTTGATTTGATATGGGCAGAAGGTGCCGGGAATGCAGAGTGGGTCGAGGGTACAGAAAGCTGAAGGTTCAGTTTACACTACCCCCCCACACCTGGGAATGGACAGTCAGGTGACACACAGAATGATGACAAAAACAAGGTAATGACCATGTTCCCTGTGTCACAATTTGTCCCTTTCCAATGTTACCTGCCAAGCACTGTGACCTCGGATGTGAAATTGGTCAGGAACAACAGGGTGTTCCCCAGCTTTATCTAGCCAGGAGGCGATGTAGGGTATAAGGAGAAATTAAAAAACAGAGTGGTCCTGTGATTTGCTGCACTGCGGTAAAACCACACAGCATCACCAGTCAATTCTCAAAAGAAACTTTTAAAACAAGGACCAAGACAGGTGCAATATTCATCTCCAAATGGTCTGTGTGTCAGACAATCACTCTGCACAATTCCACCCTCTAAATATATATTAATATATGTAAAAGATGAATTATAACAATCACCAGCAATAACATACATACATATTACATATAACATAGGCGTATCAGTTTAGAGAGCCAACTCTCTCAATTTCCTCGTTTTATATTGACCAATTTCTCATTTATATTGAAAATATTTCAGTTTAGCAGGTTTTTTTGATATACACAATCTTCTATACAGGAACGCGATATAGAATAAGAAAGAAAAAACAGGAATGAAATAAATATTTCATAAAATTTCCCACTTATTTGATTTGATTGGATAAGTATGTGATTTCTTTCAGTTATATATTACCAGTATGACTTTAAAGCCAGGCAAAACATTGTTTCATCTTCTGGTGATCAGATCTGTGTATGCAGAGGGATTCGCAGATTGATCTTCTGCTTCCCATTTATAATGAGGAGGATGCTCTCACTGGGTTACAGGTCCACACACATTGACTCTCACTGGGGTACAGTTCCACACACACTGACTCTCACTGGGGTACAGTTCCACACACACTGACTCTCACTGGGGTACAGTTCCACACACACTGACTCTCACTGGGGTACAGTTCCACACACACTGACTCTCACTGGGGTACAGTTCCACACACACTGACTCTCACTGGGGTACAGTTCCACACACACTGACTCTCACTGGGGTACAGTTCTACACACACTGACTCTCACTGGGGTACAGTTCTACACACACTGACTCTCACTGGGGTACAGTTCCACATACACTGACTCTCACTGGGGTACAGTTCCACACACACTGACTCTCACTGGGGTACAGTTCCACACACACTGACTCTCACTGGGGTACAGTTCCACACACACTGACTCTCACTGGGGTACAGTTCCACATACACTGACTCTCACTGGGGTACAGTCCCACACACACTGACTCTCACTGGGGTACAGTTCCACATACACTGACTCTCACTGGGGTACAGTTCCACACACACTGACTCTCACTGGGGTACAGTTCCACACACACTGACTCTCACTGGGGTACAGTTCCACACACACTGACTCTCACTGGGGTACAGTTCCACACACACTGACTCACACTAGGATACAGTTCCACACACACTGACTCTCACTGGGATACAGATTCACACACTGACGCTCACTGGGGTACAGTTCCAGTGACACAGGTTCTCAGCTGAGGCACAGTTCCACACACACTGACTCTTGTTGAGTCCAGTGAGTATCAGCAGTATATACAACCAGGCCGATGTGACATACACACAGGTATTATCTATTAGTCTTATGGATGTTGAGGTGAAGTTCAATCCGCCTGCCAACTCTATATATGCAGAGCTCAGATGTGGGAATCATCCCAGTACTGTCCCTTGGAGTAACACAGAATTGCAGAGGGAGTGGCACTGTGTAGATTCTGCTAACAGAACACCAGAGAGTGTGAGCAACATAGCTGCACCTTAACGTGAGGCAGTGTGCCATCCCTAAAATAAACCATCTCTCTGCATAGCCCTAAGTTTTGAAATAATGATTTTAAAGCACTTTTTATACATAATTCTTCCGCAGGTTATATACGTGTGAAATTTCTTGCACCTGTATTAGTGAGTCACACATAGGTGTGGACTGCAATGTCCATGTACGTATTTACAGCAGCAGCATACAGTCTGTGTAGCAAACAAAACTCGAGAAGAAAACTTCTAAACCTTTTTGGGTCAGAACTTATCAAATATCATGAGTTGTAATTATATTGAATTCCTAACATTAATTCATTTATATTGTGTGCTGAAACTGATCCAGGTGATTAGGATTTGAAATTTTTTTAGTAAGGGGAGGGTTACACTCCAAAAAGTCATCAAAGTTCCAGAGCTGGTGGTGGCCAAGTGGTCTGCTTTTGCTACTCGGTTGAAGTAGCTAGTCGCAGCCACTGGGCGGTGATGGTGTGCCTTAACTTAGCAGGAGCAGCAATGTCAAATCAGGAAGGAGACTGGGCTCATGCAAACTAGTTCAAGCCCATTTCATCCAGGGGAAGGGATAGCCTCCAATTAAAGAGCGTGATTCAGCTAGAGCCACATAAAGAACAACATGGGAAATATTTTTGGCTGTTGATAAATTCTAACAATCTGCCAATCTAACTGGTGTGTGATTCTAAGTGCTGTAGGTGTGAGACAGGTTGTTTCAAAGTTTCAAAGGGTGCAGTTAGAGCCACATTTTTAGCCAGTGTAGGAGGAGATTTACTAACCCTGTGCTGTACATGTCCTGGGAGTGTTTGACAGGGACAGTATAGAGGGAGCTTTACTCTGTATCTAACACCGTGCTGTACATGTCCTGGGAGTGTTTGACAGGGACAGTATAGAGGGAGCTTTACTCTGTATCTAACCCCGTGCTGTACTTGCTCTGGGGAGTGTTTGATGGGAACAGTGTAGAGGGAGCTTTACTCTGTATCTAACCCTGTGCTGTACCTGCCCTGGGAGTGTTTGATGGGGACAGTGTAGAGAAAAGCATGAAGCCACATCTCCAAAGTGCCTTTCACAACCTCAGGACATCCCGAAGCACTTTAAATGCTATGAGGTACTTTTTGAAATGTAATTACTGTTGTAATATTGGAATGCGAGTTTACACACAGTAAGGTAACACAAACAGATAATCTCCTTTCAATGATGTTAGTTAAGGGATAAATAAGAGTCCAGGGGAAAATTCTGCTGTTCTTAAATAGTGCAATGGGTTCAGCTGGTGGAACAGCTGTTTAACATCACCTCCAACAGTGCAGCACTCCCTCAGCACTGATCGTCTGACTGTGCAGCACTCCCGCAGTACTGACCTCTGACAGTGCAGCACTCCTTCAGTACTAACCCTCTGACAGTGCAGCATTCCCTCAGTACTGACCCTCTGACAGTGCAGAACTCCTTCAGTACTAACCCTCCAACAGTGCAACACTCCCTCAGTGCTGAAACTCCGAGAGTGCAGCTCTCCCTCAGTACTGACCCTCTGGCAATGCAGCACTCCCTCAGTGCTGACACTCCGACAGTGCAGCACCTCCTCAGTACTAACCCTCTGACAGTGCATCACTCCCTCAGTACTGACCCTCTGACAGTGCAGCACTCCCTCAGTACTGACCCTGACAGTGCAGCACCTCCTCAGTACTGACCCTCTGACAGTGCAGCACTCCCTCAATACTGATCCTCTAACAGTGCACCACACCCTCAGTACTGACCCTCTGGCAATGCAGCACTCCCTCAGTACTGACCCTCTGGCAATGCATCACTCCCTCGGTACTGACCCTCTGTCAGTGCAGCACTCCCTCAGTGCTGACACTCTGACAGTGCAGCACCTCCTCAGTACTAACCCTCTGACAGTGCATCACTCCCTCGGTACTGACCCTCTGACAGTGCAGCGCTTCCTCAGTACTGAACCTCTGACAGTCTAGCGCTCCCTCAATACTGACTCTCCGACAGTGCAGACCCTCTGACAGTGCAGTGCTCCCTCAGTATTGCACTGGGAGTATCAGTGTGGATTTTGTGCTCATGTCTCTGAAATAGAACTTTAACTCATAACTTTCTATTTCAGAAGGTAGATTGCTACACTGAGCTGTTGCATTACTCTGTGTCAATCTGCTGCTGCAAGGCATAAGCTGAATGGGTACAGTCATGAGGTAAGGACCTTTTGAAGAGTAACTCGCAGTTAAATTATTTGACTGAATTGCAATAGCAAGGGGCTCCAGCACTGATGTGGACATGTGTTCGCAATGTGTGGCACAATCCACATGTGGAGCAGCCAGAGGGGTAAATTAGGAAAAAGAGAGTGTCTTGTAATCAGGTTGTGGTTTTGTTACTACTTGATGACTTGTGAGGCAACTTCAGAGTGGCAACAATACCTTGGGCCCAGAGTCACCCAGACCAGCTAAGGAAGGCTGGTTTCCTTCCCTAAAGGACATCAGTGAATCAGTTGCGTTCCAGGTCATTTGCACTAAGATCGGATTTTTATTTCTATTTTCATGTATTTTTAAGCTGAATTCAAATTCTCAAGCTGCCATTTTGGGATTTCTACACCAATCTCTGTATTACTAGTCCAGGTATCTGGGTTACTAGCCCAGTGAGGGCTGGGTGGGGGTCAGCGTGAGAACTCTGAGCTGAGTCTGTGCTGCCCAGCTTGGAGATGGAGGAAAAGTCAAAGTGTAAGGCACTGGAGGGTGCTACAGATGACAGTCTGATTAGGGATGTGTGAGAGGGGGAAGACTTGGAGACAAGAGTCAAAGAGAAAATCTCAGTTAAGTGCTGGCCTCCTAAAAAAAGTTGGATAAGGTGCAGACTGCTGAATCTCCCTCCCTCCAGTGTGATAGCAGGATCTTATGCTCTCTTTCAAATGTATACAAACTCCATACAGAACAGAGAGGGCCAGTGATCAGAGGCTGCCAACACTCCCAGTGAAAGCTACATCCATTTTTATATATATATAAATATATATATACACATATATATGTGTGTGTGTGTGTGTGTGTGTGTGTGTGTGTATATATATAATTTCTCCTCATGCCTGCAGAATCCATTCAGTGAACACAGGTTTCTATTTGGTGTTGTGGCGAGTTTGTGGAGTTTGCTTTTGATTGACTAGGAGGACATTAGATTGGGGAGGCTGGGGTTTGGGGAAATGGAAGCAAACATGGGGAGAGTTCCTTGCTCAAAAAAGGGGAAACTTTAAAGCATGCTAAAGTGGAAGTGATATAGTGTGCTCGCAATTGGTTAAGCCGATTAAAGTGTCACAATTAAATAACTCGCCGTGACCTGCTAATACTTCACATGGTAACTCCCGCACTCAAGAAAAACTCTTGCTCTTTTGTGAATTCTCCTTCCACTGGATATAGCCCAAACATCATTTCCTTTTGTGACTGTGCAATATACAAGATATCACTCCCTCCCCTACGCCTCCCCCAACACATGTCCCCAAGACCCCATCACCGTCTGTCACTTCCACTATCTCGCTCTCATTTCCAAGTCCTTCCCCCTCTCCTCTCCTCGCCCATACAATTTTTTTGTTGTTGTTATTTTATTTTTCAAAAACTGTCGGGCTCATCTCTTCTGGAAGCCGATCATGACCTTTGACACGAAGTTCACAATGGCGGCTGCAGGCTGGTTGGAGTCCATTTCGGCGAAGAGATGGCAGACGTTGTCAGTTGTGCTGCCTTGCTTCCGGGCAACAAAACCAAAGAGTCTGGGAGGGGGATGGGAAGGAAAAAAAACAGTTAGATCTTTCTTTTTGCTCAGCACAGCTGGGGGAAGCTGTAAGCAGTAGCACTGCATGTGCTGGCCCCACCTTCTCTCCCACACTCCTATCCTCATTCAGTGCATTGCTGGGTGCCCACACATTACCTCCTGCATCACTCACCAACTCTGATCAGTGGCGCTCATCACATGGCCTCTGGCCTCAAACTGTGCTCCATCTATCCCTACACCAACACACTGGTCAAACAGCCTTTTCTCTTGTCTTCAACATATTCATGCTTGAATTAACAGAGTGCGAAAAGGGATGAAAACATCACCCAATGTCTTTTAAAGTTCCTATGACTTTTCTCCTGCTTTGTCCAGTACCCAGGAGATTAATCTTTAAATCCTGGAGACTACAGGATAATCCTGGCAGATTGGCAAATCCTTCTTTCCTGGGTTTTAGATGACTACCATTGCCCAGTTTAACAAAGTAGGGCATTTAACTAAAGGCGACCAATGGGTTAAGTGGTCAATGTTCCATTTCTCAGTTGTAAAACGCACCAACACTCCAGCTTTAGAGTGAGTGAGGTGGCTAACCAGGGCAGGTATTCTGGTAGCACTGTTGGTGCCAGCCAGCAAGTAAACCCGAGTATGAAGTCTGCGTGACCAGGGCAGGGGACTCTCCTCTCGAGTGGTATGTTTTACAGGTGTGGGCGTTGCTACTTCTTCCTTCTTTGGGTCCAAGAGGCTGTCCAAGTCCTCCTTCACCAGATTACAGACAGTGACAACTTGGATGAATTATTCTTCCAGTTGAGGCCTCAGTGGGATCACATTCCAGTGAGCTACACCCAACACAACATGGCTGCATCAGCTCTTCCCAGTATCTCAGCAGTACTGGATTTTCATTGGAATTGAGAGACAAAAATAGGCCAAACTCCACTGAGTTCACATTCTACCATCCTGCTGGTCACATGATACAATAATAGAATTATTGACCGACCACAGTGACCAATCTATATCAATGAGTTTACCATAGGCCCAGACATGAGGTGCGGAAAACCCCCAAGTGATGAGGAGATTTGGGAACCATAGATCCGAAGCCACTTGTTCTTCCCGAGTCACGTTACACTCACCACATGTCACGTCTCACATTCCACATAGACCGCCGCCAGAAAAGCTAAAAGTACAGGGCTCTAACAACACTAAGACACCACCATGAGTAATTAACAAGGGCACAATGTGCAGGAATGGGTCAGTTCTCAGTGGGTTTCAACTGATGAGTAAAATGCAGCTTAGGTGCAGTTTTGGGGATAAATCTGTTTCTGAGGGAGTGAAATACAAACTGCAGAATGTGAAGTCAGCATCCCCTCACTACCACAGAGCCATCTTAAATCAACAGGGAGCATCTTCTCCAGTTACAGGTCAATCTACTTACTTAGACGCTCCTCCGTCAGTCTTTGTCCACCTGTAAGAGAACAGAATCAGAATTCCAGGGATTACCACAGCATTCCGAAAGCTCTCAGACTTCAGTCCAGGCACAAGGAATCATGATGATGCATTAACAGCTCTCACTGCCTGCTGTTAAATGTTCATAGTACCAGTTGGGACAGAAGAACACAGTTGCTAGGAACAGTCAGGCAGGGACAGTTGGGGCGAGACAGTTGATAAACTAGGAGGGAAGGGATCAGGCTCCCAATTACTAGCCTCAATGCAGCACTTCATGCAACTGTGTGCATGTGTGTGTACATGTGCGTGTATATGTGCATGTGTATGTGTGTATATGCATGTGTGTGTATGTGAATGTGTGTGTTTTGTGCTTGTGTGTGCATGTGTGAGAGAGAGTGTGTGTGCATGTACATTTGTATGTGCATGTGTGTATATGTGTGTGTGTTTTTTTTATTCATTCATGGGATGTGGGCTTCACTGGCTGGGCCAGCATTTATTGCCCAATCCTAGTGCAGCAATCCATGTGGTGTAGGTACACCCACAGCGCTGTTAAGAAGGAAGTTCCAGGATTTTGACCCAGTGACAGTGAAGGAACGGCGATAAATTTCCAAGTCAGGATGGTGAGTGACTTGGAGGGGAACTTCCAGGTGGTGGTGTTCCCATGTATCTGCTGCCCTTGTCCTTCAAGGACAAGATATGTGTGTGTGTGTGTGTGTGTGTGTGTGTGTGTGTGTGTGTGTGTGTGTGTGTGTACATGTGTAAGAGTGTGTGCATTTATGCTTGCATGTGCGTGTGTGAGAGAGAGAGAGAGTGAGAGTGTGTGCGTGAAAACAGGGTTAGACTCAGTTGAGAAGCTCAACTTGTTTAATTTGCTTGCACCACTGCTTGTGTAGGAGCCTGTTCTGGGTGCGTGTAAATTGTAAATCCCCGTAGAACTGGTATAATCCACTCATTTTACACAATATTTACTCAATAATTATCTCCAAAGAGACAAAGGCAAACACATGGAAATTAATGTGAACAGGATTCATTACACATGCACACTTAACGAACACACGTACGAACATAAGAAATAGGAGCAGGAGTAGGCCATTCGGCCCCTGAAGCCTGCTCTGCCATTCAATAAGATCGTGGCTGATCTTGTGTTTCGATTTCCACATTCCCATCTACCCCAGATAATCTCTGATTCCCTTGCCTAACAAGAATCTATCTACATCTACCTTAAAAATATTCAATGAGCCCGTCTCCAACACCTTCTGAGGCAGAAAGTTCCAAAGTCGCACAACCCTCTGAGAGAAAAAAAATTCTCCTCATCTCTGTCCTAAAAGGGTGACCCCTAATTTTAAAACAGTGCCCCCTAGTTCTGGACTCACCCACATCTTTTCGACGTCCAATACCATTCAGGATATTATATGCTTCAATCAAATCACCCCTCGCTCTTCTACACTCCAGTGGAAACAAGCCCAGTCTGTCCAATCTTTCCTCATAAGACAACTCACTCATTCCACATATCAATCTAGTAAACCTCCTCTGAACTGCCTCCAACATATTTGAAGTGAAAAAAATGAAAGCCACCATAGTCTGCACTCTCATTAGAGAAAGACGACTGGTGGTGAGTTTAACCTGAGGGTCACCACACCTCAGATAAGGCGTGAGGTTGAGAAGGCAGGGCCTTCATGGATGACCTCAGCTGGTACAGGAATTGAACCCACACTGTTGGTTTCACTCTACATCACAAACCAGCCATCTAGTCAACTGAGCTAACCTGCCACAGTGCAGCAAATTACACACTTCCTTAAATAGGAAGACCAAAACTCCACACAGTATTCAAGGTGCATTCTCGCCAATGCCCTGTATAACCGAAGCATAACATCCTTAATTTTATGTTCAATCCCTCTCGTAATAAAGGATAGCATTCTAGTGGCCTTCTTAATTACTTGCTGTACCTGCATACTAACTCATGTGACTCATGCATCTAGATCCCTCAGAATTCTGCAGCCATTATCCATTTAAGTAATATTCTGTTTTTTTATTCTTACCAAGGTGAACAACATCACATGTGCCTACATTATACACCAAATACCAGACTTTCGTCCACTCACTCAACCTATCTTTATCCGTCTGTAATCTCCTTATGTCCTTTTCACAACATGGTTTCATAACTATCTTTGTGTCATCTGCAAATTTAGCAAAACCATGCCTTCACTCCCTTCATTGATATAAATTGTAAAGAATTGAAGCTGCTGTGGGACTCCACTCATCACATCCTGCCAAACATATAAGACTTATTTTTGCATCCTCTCCGTTTTCTGCCAGCTGGCCAATCCTCGATGTTACTCCCCACGCCATGAGCTTTTATTTTCCACAATAACAACCTTCGATGTGGCACTTTATCAAATGCCTTCTGGAAATCCAGGTACTGCATATCTACAGGCTTCCCTTTATTTGTTCATGAGATAGGGGTGTCACTTGCTAGGTCAGCATTTATTGCCCATCCCTAATTGCCCTTGAGAACTGAGCAACTTGCCAGGCTATTTCAGAGGGCATTTAAGAGTCAACCACATTGCTGTGCATCTGGAGTCAAGTGTAGGTTAGACCAAGCAGATTTTCTTCCCTAGAGGACATTAGGGAACCAGAGGGGTTTTTATGACAACCAATCAATGGTCATCATCAGACTATTAATTCCAGATGCCAGGTAATTCCAGAACAATTCTGATGAAGAATCATATGGACTTGATATGTTAACTCTGTCTTCCTCTCCACACATGCTGTCAGGCCTGCTGAGTTTTTCCAGCAATTTTTGTTTTTGTTTCAGATTTCCAACATCTGCAATATTTTGCTTTTCTCTAATTTATTTCACCTGTTTAACCTTTTAATCATTCTCTGCCGTTCTTTATATTCTGGCCAATTATCTGACCTGCATCTTTGCAGAGTTGTATGCTTTTCCTTAAGTTTGATGCTTTCCTTAACTTCTTTAGTTAACCATGGATGGTGGGTCCTCCCCTTAGAATTGTTCTTTATAGTAGAAATATACTTATTCTGAGTACTCTGAAATATCCCCTTAAATGTCTGCCGCTGCTTCTCTATTGATTGATCCTATAGCCTAGTTTCACAGTTCAATTCAGCTAGCTCAGCTTTCATCCCCACATAGTTGCCTTTATTTAAGTTTAAAATACCAGCCTTAGACCCACTCTTCTCTTTTTCAAACTGGATGTAAAATTCAATCATATGGTGGTCGCTGCTACCAAGCGATGCCTTTACTCTGAGGTCATTAGTTAATCCTGTCGCGTTACACAATACCAAGTCTAATATAACCTGCTCTCTGGTTGGTTCCAGAACGTGCTGCTCTAAGAATCTATCTTGAAAACATTCTATGAGCTCCTTATCCTGGCTACTACTGCTAATCCGATTTTTCCAGTTTATATTTAGATTAAAATCACCCATGATTATTAGTTGTCCCTTTTTCGCAAGCACCCAAAATTTCTTCTTGTATACTTTGTCATATATTGTGGTTACTGTTAGGGGGCCTGTAGACCATTCCCACTCGTGACTTCTTTCCCCTACTATTCCTCATTTCCTCATCTCCACCCAAGCTGATTCCATATATTATCTCCTGAACCAAGGTTATCGCTAACTTTTGGAGAAATGTCATCCTTGATGAACAGTGCTACGCCTCCACCTTTACCTAATTTCCTATTCTTTTTGAATATTGTCATCCACAGCTCCATAATGGCCATCAGATCATATTCATTTACTTCATTGTGCGCTATCAGTTCATTTACTTTGTTATGAATGCTATGCACATTCAGATACAGATGCTTTAGTTTTGCCTTTTTATTTTCTTTGTAACATCTAGTCCCAACTATTGATGCATTCTTAGGTTTTACCTCTCTGTCCTTTCCTGCTATTCTATGACCCTCATTTCCCATATTGCTACTATGCTCCCCTGCCTTGAATCTACCACTTGATTTGCCACACCACCCAAGCTTGATCCCTCACCCCACCCTTGTTTAGTTTAAAGCCCTCTCTACTTCCCTAGTTATGCGATTCACAAGAACATGCATCCCAGCATGGTTCAGGAGTAGACTATCCCAACGGTACAGCCCCCACTTTCCCCAGTACTGGTGCCAGTGCCCCACAAACTAGGTAAACCAGTGATTACTACCTTTGAGGTTTTGCTTCTTAATTTGACATTTAGTTCCTCATTCAGACTTTACAGAACCTCCTTCCTTGTCCTGCCTATGTCATTGGTACCTACATGGACCACGACAACTGTATCCTCCCCCTCCCACTTCAAGTCCCTCTCCGCCCTGAGCAGATGTCCTGAACCCTGACACTGGCAGGCAACACAGCCTCCTGGAATCTTGCTCTTTCAAAGAACAGTGTTAATCCCCCTTATTATACTATCCCCTAGTACCACTACATTCCTGTTTGCTCCCTTCTCGCTTAAATTGCTTCCTGTACCATTGTGTCATGGCCAGTCTGAATGCAAACCTCACTTTCATCCACACAGGTCGTGAGCATCTCAAACCTGTTTGACAATTGCAAAGTCTGAGGCTCCTCTGCTATTGACTGCTCAGTCCTATTACCTACCTCAGCATGGTCACAACTTCTTGTCCCTCACTGCTGACCAATAGATGGTCCTATTCTAAGAGGCATGACTGTCTTCTAGAACAAAGTATCTAGGTATTTCTCCCCCTCCCTTATGTTGCGCAGTGTCTGCAGTTTGGCTTCAAGATCAATAATCCTGATCTGGAATTCCTCTAGCTGCTTACACTTCCAGCAGATGTGTTTGTCGTGGGTCACCTCAGTGTCTAAAAGGACCCACATTCCGTAGCTGCAACATAACACCTTTCCTGCCCTTTTTACTTATTTTGCTTAGTTAACTTAATTTAAATACTCACTTAATTAACTTAGAATAATTCCTTATAAACACACTGTTTATGTTGTATATACAAACACCATAACCAACTGCACATTACACACCATACATTCACTATGCATGTGCAATGCCTTGTGTACAGCATGCACCCTACGCAGATACACACCTGGAAGCATGTATTATACACACATGTGCCAGACAACTGTCCTTACCTTCTCTCTTGGGGATCAAGGTCACAGAATGTAACGCTGCTGATTGGATAGTGGCGCCTGAAGAAAAGTCTGCAATAACAAAGAAAAACAACTTTTACTGTGGAAAAATATCATCAGGATTCAGTGTGAGTTCTGGGTGAGACCCTAAACCTTACCAAACCATGCCAGTCACTGAGCTTTGACACATACATACTCAGAGCTTCCTACCTTGGGGGAGACATTGGTGCAGTGGCAATGTCACTGGACTAGTCATCCAGAGACCCCAGGCTAATGTCCTGGGGCAGGGGAAATTCAATTAATAAATCCGGAATATAAAGCTAGTCTGAGTAACACTGATCATGAAACTATCATTGATTCTTGTAAAAACCCATCTTGTATCATGTCGTTTAGGGAAGGAAATCTGCCATCCTTACCCGGCCTGACCTACACGTGACTCCAGACCCACAGCAATGTGATAAAAGCAAAATACTGTGTATGCTGGAAATCTGAAACAAAAACAGAAAATGCTGGAAAAACTCAGCAGGTCTGGCAGCTGCTGTCAGAGCTGCTGAGTTTTTCCAGCATTTTCTGTTTTTGTTTCCACAGCAATGTGGGTTGATTCTTAACTGCCCTCTGAAATAGCCTAGCAAGCCACTCAGTTCAAGGGCATTTAGGGATGGGCAACAAATGCTGGTCTTGTCGGTGATGCCCACATCCCATGAAAGAATAAAATTTAAAAATGTAAAGATTAGTTGTGAATGATCTCAGTTTCCATCTCATCTGGCTGTATTATATATCCAGACATTAAGACATACAAAGAAGCTGAGCCAGATGTACCACACACATACATACAGCCACTCTCACTGGCAGGCGCACAATCACTTTGGGAATCGAGCCTAGCAGGTACAAGACACAGAATGAAATGCGAGCTCTTACTTTCTCTGATTGTCGGTCAGAGTGATTCCCTGGGAGGACACTTTGAAGTGGACGACTGTGGCAGTCGGCTGTGGTTGGATGCTGAGGGTCTCCGAAATGGCCTTGGCAATAGCTTGTGGTCCTGTGAGCGACTCCATGTCCACGGAATTCACAAATAGCACATTGCATGCTGGAGGGGGAGAAACATAGAGATATCTTCACATGCTGAGTGTTGGAGTTTGGCTGTGGGGACAGGCTGACTGTGGAATTACCCAGCAGGTGCAGTGGTCTGTGGAGGGGAGGGGAGCAGGGTGGCATTGGAACTGAGAAGCTTGATACACAAGAACACAAGGAATAGAAACAGGGTAGACCACACAGCCCACTGAACCTGCTCCACCATTCATTACGATCATGGCTGATCTTGGGCTTCAACTCCACTTTCCTGCCCACACCCCCTTAGTCCTTAATTCTCTGAGAGACCAAACTTCTGTCTATCCCAACCTTAAATATATTCAATGATGGAGCATCCACAACCCTCTGGGGTGGAGAATTCTGAAGATCCACAACCCTTTGAGTGAAGTAATTTCTCCTCATCTCAGTCCTGAACGATCGGCTCCTTATCCTGAGACTGTGTCCCCGTGTTTTAGATTCCCCGCCCAATGGAAACAAACCCCTTCATAATCTTGAATGTTTTAATGAGATCACCTCTCATTCTGCTAAATTCCAGAGAATATAAACCTAATTTACTCAGCCTCTCATCGTAGGACAACCCCTTCATCCCAGGGACCAATTTAGTGAACCTTCGCTGTACCGCCTCCAATGTAAGTATAATCTTTCTTAAATATGGAGACAAACCGCGCACAGTACTACAGATGTGTTCTCACCAAAACTCTGTACAACTATAGCTAGACTTCTTTATTCTTGTACTTCAGTCCCCTTGCAATAAAGACCAACATGCCTTTTGCCTTCCTAATCACTTGCTGGACCTGCATGCTAACTTTCTACATTCCTTGTACAAGCACACCCAAGTCTCTCTGAACATCAATATTTACAAGTTACACACCTTTTTAAAAAAGTAAATAACTTCTCACTTCCCCACATTACACTCCATCTGTTATCTTGTTGCTCACTCACTGAATGTTTCTTTGCAGCCTCGCTGTGTCCTGAGACCAAATGGATATCAGTCACCTCCCAGTGTCTCTCTTTTTTGGGAGATACTGAAGGCTGGTTTTTCTGTTCAGGGTCTGCTCTGTTACTCTGACCCCCATTCTAGTTTTCTGGTTTGGGGACCGTGATCCAGCAGCCAGCCTGTCTGAAGTCGGTATGACATCAAAGCAAGACCCCAAGAACACCAACAGGTTATAGCCAAGGGACAGAAAGGAGGGATGTGGATTTTCCCATGGGTTTTGCAACCCTGACGTTGGGACCAAGTGGGGGCTCTGAAGGGTCAGATCAGCTGGGAAATCTGCGCATGGCCCCCTTCTTGGGGGATGGAGACTCCGGCTGCAATGACCAGCCCCTGGACTGCTACAGGGAGAGTGCTGCCACAGAGCTGCCACAAAATTGTTCCAAACTGGGGCCCTTGACTATTTTTTAAAAAATTCATTATGGGAAGTGGGTGTCACTAGCTGGGCCAGCATTTATTGCCCATCCCTAACTACCCTTGAGAAGGTGGTGGTGAGCTGCCTTCTTGAGTCGCTGCAGTGCATGTGGTGTAGGTACACCCACAGTGCTGTTAGGGAGGGAGTTCCAGGATTTTGACCCAGCAACAGTGAAGGAATGGTGATATATTTCCAAGTCAGGATGGTAAGTGACTTGGAGGGGAACCTCCAGGTGGTGGTGTTCCCATCTATCTGCTGCCCTTGTCCTTCTGGATGGTAGTGGTCGTGGGTTTGGAAGGTGCTGTTTAAGGAGCCTTGGTAAGTTCCTGCAGTGCATCTTCTAGATGGTACACACACTGCTGCTACTGTGCATCGGTGGTGGAGGGAGTGAATGTTTGTAGATGGGGTGGCAATCAAGTGGCTGCTTTGTCCTGGATGGTGTCAAGCTTTTTGAACGTAGTTTGAGCTGCACTCGTCCAGGTAAGTGGGGGGTATTCCATCAGACTCACTTAACTTAACTGTCTGTCTCCATGAAGTAGGCAGTCAGTTTGACTCCCAGGATGCTTCCCCACAGCAGGGATACGTCGGCAAACCATCCTGAAGTAGTTCCCAGTTATTTTTCAAGCCCCCTCACCCCAGCCTCCACCCCCACTGCTTCCCCCCGACCCCACCACCTCCACCCACACCCCCCCACCGAACGGCCCATCTCCTCCCCCGCCCCCTCCCCCCCCCCACCCCAACATGGGCCTTGGAATATTAAACTCAAAGCTTCCGATCATCTCTCTCCAATGTACTGCTGTACTTGGAGCCATTCCTCTCATTAACCACAGCCTACTGCTCATTGAGAATGTTTGGAATAGGACACAGACAGCAGAGAAGCAGGGGTGAATTGAGTATCAGTGGCGGATCCTGGGCAGTGAGGTCACTTAGACAGAGCAGTGAAAAATATTTCATCCGAGTATCAGCAGACTATTCAACTGTTGAAGGATTCAGAGTCAAGCTGGATTCTGACATCACCCATGCATTACGTTGCCTAAGGGCAAGGATCCCTCCCTAAACTCAAGACTATTTGGAATCCCTTTCGTACCCTCCATTATTCATGGTGGAGAGCAGGGGAGCTTTGAGTACTCACCCGCGCCCTGTTTCAGTAGCTCCGTGGCTGAGTTTGCCGACACAGTTGGTTCAGGGGTTTTATCCACCGGATCTGAAAGAAAAAACTTGCCTTTCACAACCTCAGGAGGTCCCAAATGTTTTGCTGCCAATGAAGTACAAAGTACAGTCACTGTTATAATGTCAGAAACACCACAGTCAGTTTATTCACAGCAAGATCCCACAAGCAGCAATGTGATAATGACTCAGCTAATCTTTCTCAATGATGTTATCTGAGGGATAAATTTTGGCCAGAAGTCCCCTGTTCTTCTTTAAAACAAGCCTTGAGATGTTTTGACATGTGTCTGAGAGGGCAGAGGGACTTTGGCTGTATCAGAGAGTGCGTGAAAGTGCGGGCTTCAAAGTGCTTATCAGGGAGAGCTGTATCAACAACAATAACTTGCATTTATATAATGCCTTTAATGTAATACAACATTCCATAGCATTTTACAGCCATACTTCAGACAAATTTTGACCCTGAGCCACATAAGGAGACACATTAGGAAAATTGACCAAAAGCTTGATCAAAGAGATAGGCTTTAAGGAGCATCTTAAAGAGTGAGGTAGAGAGGTGGAGAAGTTTAGGGAGGGAATTCCAGAGCTTGGGTCCCAGGCAGCTGAAGGCACGGCTGCCAATGGTGGAGTGATTAAAATCATAGACGAAGAAAAGACCAGAATTAGAGGAGCGCCGATATGTCAGATGGCTGTGGGATTGGAGGAACTTACAGAGACAGGGGAAGGTGAGGCCATTGAGGGAATTGAAAACAAGGATGAGAATTTCAAAATCAAGGCATTGCTTGACCAGGAAGCAACATAGGTCAGCAAGCACAGGGTGATAGGGTAATGGTATTTGGTGCGAGTTAGGACGGAGGCAGCAGAGTTTTAGATGAGTTCAAATTTACAGAGTATGCATGGTGGGAGGGTGATAGAATAGTCGAGTCTAGAGGTAACAAATGTAGGGATGTGGGTTTCACTAGCAGATGATCTGAGACAGAAGTGGATTCTGATGATGTTACACAGATGGAAATAGGTACTCTTCGGAATGGCACAAATATTTGGTCAGAAGCTCAGCTCTGTCCAATATGACACTGAGGTTGTGAAGGGGCTGGTTCAGCTCTGACAGTTGCCAAGGCAAAGGACGTAGTGGCTGGTCAGCATATGGTGATTGTGTTGGAGACTGAAGACAATGGCTTCAGTCTTCACAATATTCCTCAGATTCTGAAGCAGTCCATGTCCTTACATGTGGACAAAGTTCAGTGGCAAATGGCAAGTGACACAAGTGCCACACAAGTGCCAGGCAATGACGATCTTCAACAAGAGAGAATCTAACCATTATCCCTTGATGTTCAATGGCATTACCATCACTGAATCCCCCACTATCAACATCCTGGGGTTACTATTGGCCAGAAGCTGAACTGAGCTAGCCATATAAATACTGTGGCTACAAGGGCAGGTCAGAGGCTGGGAATCCTGTGTTGAATACTCACCTCCTGACTTCCCAAACCGGTCCACCATCTACAAGGCACAAGTCAGGAGTGTCACTTGCCTGAATGAGTGGCTCCAACAACACTCAAGAAGCTGGACATCGTCCAGGACAAAGCAGCCTGCTTGATTGGCACCAGATACAGAAACATTCACTCCCTCCACCACCGACGCACAGTAGCAGCAGTGTGTGTACCATCTACAAGATGCACTGCAGGAACTCACCAAGGCTCCTTAGACAGCTCCTTCCAAACCCACAATCACTACCATCTAGAAGGACAAGGGCAGCAGATACATGGGAACACCTCAAAGTTGCCCTCCAAGGCTCTCACTATCCTAACTTGGAAATATATCACCGTTCCTTCACTGTCGCTGGGTCAAAATCCTGGAACTCCCTTCCTAACAGCACTGTGGGTGTACCCACACCACATCGACTGCAGTGGTTCAAGAAGGCAGCTCACCACCACCTTCTCGAGGGCAACTAGGGATGGGCAATAACTGCTGGCCCAGCCAATGAAGCCCACATGTTGTGAAAAAAAATTTAGTTGAAGGAGATTTCTGCTCATCCAGTACTGGACGTTGGAGACACGGATGAATTGAAGCAGTTGCTTTGGAACAGGGTGTCATCAGCATACATCTTTTGGGATGATATTGCCAAGGAGTAAAATGTAGATGAACAATTGGAGGATTCAAGAATAGATCCTTGGGGAACACCAGAGGCAACGGAGCTGGAACAACAAGAGAAACCATTGTTGGTGATTCTTCAACTCCAGCTGGATAGATAAGAATGGAACCAGGGAGGCCCACCCAGCAGAGAGGCGTTAGATAAGGTGAGTGTGGTCAGCAATTTCTAATGCTGCAGACAGGCCGAAAAGCATAGTTTTCAATGGCCATAGTCACATAAAATGTCATTAGTATCAGAGTGTGGGACTGTCACAATGAGGGGTTTACAGGGTTTATCACAGGGAGCTGTATCAGAGAGTGGGACTGTCACAGTGAGGAGTTTATAGGGTTTATCACAGGGAGCTGTATCAGAGAGTGGGACTGTTACAGTGAGGGGTTTATAGGGTTTATCACAGGGAGCTGTATCAGAGAGTGGGACTGTCACAGTGAGGAGTTTATAGGGTTTATCACAGGGAGCTGTATCAGAGAGTGGGACTGTTACAGTGAGGGGTTTATAGGGTTTATCACAGGGAGCAGTATCAGAGAGGGGAGTGTTACAGTAAGGGGTTTATAGGGTTTATCACAGGGAGCTGTATCAGAGAGTGGGGGTGTTACAGTGAGGGGTTTATAGGGTTTATCAGAGGGAGCTCTATCAGAGAGTGGGGGTGTCACAGTGACGGGTTTATAGGGTTTATCAGAGGGAGCTGTATGAGAGAGTGGGGGTGTCACTGTGAGGGGTTTATAGGGTTTATCAGAGGGAGCTCTATCAGAGAGTGGGGGTGTCACAGTGAGGGGTTTATAGGGTTTATCAGAGGGAGCTGTATCGGAGATTGGGGTTGTCACAGTGTGGGGTTTTTAGGGTTTGTCATCATGAGTTATATCAGGGGTAGGTGGCTACAGAGAGGATTTTATACACACTGAGGCAGGAAATGACACCAAACTATTTGTTACAAAATATCCAACCATTTGGTGGATTAAATATTAGGATTAGAACTGAAACCAACATAGATCACAAACTAGGAGAATTGGTACATTGAGCAATGTTAGGGGAAAGTTTGGAAATATATGTGACAGGGGTTTTTTGTCAGGCTTGGTGTGGAATGGACACAGTTAAATATGTTTTGTATGTGAGGCGGAGCCCACATCCTGTTGCAAATGTCAGAGTTGCACTCTGGAGGAATAAGGAATGGGAGTGAGCAATGACCTCACCTCGAGAGGCACAAACATTCCTGAGAAACACACAATCCGGGACTGAGGGAAAATGAACAAATTCTGTGTATGAATCAATGGAGAATGGAAAGAGGCTAACAAACTGGCTACAGATTTGGGATATGAACTGGGTGAGAGGAGGGGGCACAACAAGGGAAAAAGAGCCGCTATGCATGGCCCCCCTTGTTCCACTGCCACACTCCCACCCCCACCCCCCTCCACCCCAGCCCCCACCATCACCCCACAGTGTAGTGCGTACACAGCAATTCTCGCAGAATTACTGAATAACGTGAAATAGCTGCTGGGTTCTGCTCTCCGGGCCTAAACTGGGATCTTCAAACTGTGTTCAGTTACATCCACCAAGCTTACAAGTGAAACGAAACAATGTGTCAGCAGCTAATCAACCATGAGAGGCATCACAGCAGTAAGCGGTAATGGACCCAGAGCATCATGAGACATTCAGACAGGGGTGACAGGATCGTGATCCGGATCAGGGCTGGTTCCACAACTGCAAGGGACCTTTAACATAGAATAAAAGCACCCCATGGGGTGCTCTGAAGAAGTGTTAACTCTGTTCCTCTCTCCACAGATACTGCCAGACCTGCTGAGTTTTTCCAGCATTTTCTTTTTTACTTCAGATTCCAACATCCACAGAACTTTGCTTTTCCCTCAAGGGGTTAATTTTTTATTCATTCACGGGATGTGGGGCTTCACTGACTGGGTCAGCATTTATTGCCCATCCCTAATTGCCCTTGAGAAGGTGGTGATGAGCTGCCTTCTTGAACCGCTGCAGTCCATGTGGTGTAGGTACACCCACAGTGCTGTTAGGGAGGGAGTTCCAGGATTGTGACCCAGCGACAGTGAAGGAACGGTGATATATTTCCAAGTCAGGATGGTGAGTGACTTAGAGGGGAACTTCCAGATGGTGGTGTTTCCATGTATCTGCTGCCCTTGTCCTTCTAGATGGTAGTGATTGTGGAAGGTGCTGTCTAAGGAGCCTTGGTGAATTCCTGTAGTGCATCTTGTAGATGGTACAAACACTGCTGCTACTGTGCGTCAGTGCTGGAAGGAGAGAGTGTTTTTGGATGTGGTGCCAATCAAGCGGATTGTTTTGTCCTGGATGGTGTGGAGCTTCTTGAGTGTTGTGGGAGCTGCACTTATCCAGGCAAGTGGGGAGTATTCCGTCACACTCCTGACTTGTGCCTTGTAGATGGTGGACAGGCTTTGGGGAGTCAGGAGGTGAGTTACTCGCTGCAGAATTCCCAGTCACACATCAGACATTGCAAGAGCAGAGGAATTACAAAACAAAAAAGGTACTGAGGTCAACTCCAGCTTGTGCTGCTAGCCAGCTCAGACCCTGACTACAAAGAGTTAACGCATGTGCAGATGTTTCCGCACTGTGTGGTGTTTACGACATGCCTGGATCCACCCTAGCACTAAACAATAGCGGGATACGAGTCCGTGCCAAACACAAGCAACAGGGGAGCTTTTAACACAAAAAATAATTTTGCTTGTGAGTCACATTTTCTGCTTCTTGAGCAGTGGAATCTCTGAATTGAAAATGGAACATTCAACAACATCAAACACTCCCAGGACAGGTACAGCACGGGGTTAGATACAGAGTAAATCTCCCTCTACACTGACCCCATCAAACACTCCCAGGACAGGTACAGCACGGGGTTAGATACAGAGTAAATCTCCCTCTACACTGTCCCCATCAAACACTCCCAGGACAGGTACAGCACGGGGTTAGATACAGAGTAAATCTCCCTCTACACTGTCCCCATCAAACACTCCCAGGACAGGTACAGCACGGTGTTAGATACAGAGTAAAGCTCCCTCTACACTGTCCCCATCAAACACTCCCAGGACAGGTACAGCACAGGGCTGGATACAGAATAAAGCTCCCTCTACACTATCCCCATCAAACACTCCCAGGACAGGTACAGCACGGGGTTAGATACAGAGTAAAGCTCCCTCTACACTGTCCCCATCAAACACTCCCAGGACAGGTATAGCACAGGGTTAGATACAGAGTAAACTCCCTCTACACTGTCCCCATCAAGCACTCCCAGGACAGGTATAGCACAGTGTTAGATACAGATTAGAGTTCCCTGTACACTGACTCCATTAATTTTTTCAATGATGGTTGCTCATTTTTACTCACCTCGGCTTGGGATTACGAGTTTGCAGGGCAAAGCCAGTGGAGTAATCGAGTGCTGGTAAACCAGGGCAGACAGACTCCCTAGGAACAGGAAGCAGAAAGCAGGAGTGAGAGAAGTGAGCCACATGGATGGACACACACAGATACACACGTACACACATACACACTAACATACACAGATACGCTGGCACACACAAATTATTCCACAATTCGCAACTCAGGTGCTGAAGTAGTTCATGTCCAAATACAGCAGGACCTGGATAATATCCAGGCTTGGACTGATAAGTGGCAAGTAACATTCGCACCATAAGTGCCAGGCAATGACTGTCTCCAACAAGAGAGAATCTAACCACTTCCCCTTGACATTCAAGGGCATTACCATCACTGAATCCCCCGCTATCAACATCCTGGGGGTCACCACTGAGCAGAAATGGAACTGAGCCAGCCATATAAATTATTGAACTATAAGAGCAGTTCAGAGGCTGGGAATTCTGCGGAGAATAACTCACCTCCCGACATCCCAAAGCCTGTCCACCATCCACGAGGCACATGTACAAACAGAATCACAGAATTGTTACAGCGTAGAAGGCCATTTAGCTCACCATGCCTGCGCCGGCTCTCTGAATGAGGAATTCACCTAGTGCCATTCTCCTGCCTTCTCCACATAACCCTTCGCTGATAACAGTCTCATTCTCTTTTGACTGCCTGGAATAAGCCTGCCCCCACCACGCTCTCAGGCAGAGCATTCCAGACCCGAACCATACACTGCATCAAAAAAGTTTTCCTCATGTCACATTTGCTTCTTTTGCCAATTACTTTAAGTCGGTGCCCTCTCGTTCTCGATCTATTTATGAGCAAAAACAGTTTCTCCCTATCTACTCTGTCCAGATCCCTCATGATTTTGAACACCTCTATCAAATCTCTCAGCCTTCTTCTCTCCAAGGAAAACAGTCCTAACTTCACCAATCTGTCTTCATAACTGAAGTTCATCATCCCTGGAACCATTCTTGTGAATCTTTTCTGCACGCTCTCCAATGCCTTCACAACCTTCCTGAAGTGTTCATATGACAGGGTCACATGAGGGGACATGTTTTTAACATTTTTAAATTCTTTATCTTTGTTTTTAAAAATCTTCAGCTGAGGCAGCTCTGTGCCTTCAGGGAGGTTCCAGTGCGCGCACTCGCACAAATGCACAATCTTCCATGCTCGTCTTCCTCCTGCCTCCACTCAGGCAGCCCTCAGTGCTGCAACCCGCGATTCACGCTGGATAGACGTTAATTGGCCAGCCAGCGTGAAATCGAGGTTGCAGCCAGATTGTGGATGGAGGTCAGCTTCGCAACCGCTCCTGGGCCCGTCCAATGAGGTAAAAACCTGCCCACAGACACAACACACACATGCACAGAGACACATACGCGCACACACACACACAGACACACACACAGAGACACACATGTACACACAGACACACATATGCACACAGACACACACGCACAGACAGACACACGCACACATGCACAGACACACACACACATACACACACACAGAGACACACACACACGCACACACAGACACACACGCACAAACACAGACGCATACACACATGTGCACAGATAAACACCCACACAGAGAGACACACACACACAGAGACACACATGCACACACAGACAAATACGCACAGACACACACACAGGCAGGCAGACACAGACAAATACAGACAGACAGACAGGCACACACACACACATGCACAGACACACACACATGCACAGACACAAACACACGCACAGACACACACACACACACACAGATGGACACACACACACAAATGGACACACACACACAAATGGACACACACACACAAATGGACACACACAGGCAGACACACACACACACACACACACACACACACACACACACACACAGGCAGACAGACACACACACACAGACAGGCAGATACAGACAAACAGACACACACGCACGCACACACACACACACACACACACGTACAGACACATACACACAGGCAGACAGACACACACACATATACACAGGCAGAATTTGCAGGTCGGCAGGTACGCGATGGGTGGGTCCACAAGTGGCTGGGGAATGGCGCACCTACCGTGATCGGCCCCTGACCGCAATTTCACGCTGGCTGGCCAATTAACCCCCTCTTCAACCTCCAAACACTGATTCCCCTCCTCCAAACAGACCTCCTCTCCTCCAAACCCTCCCTCCCCTCCTCTAAACCCTCCATCCCCCCTTCCAAACCCTTCCTCCACCTCCTCCAAACTCTCCCACCCCATCCTCCAAACACCCCTCCCCTCCTCCAATCCCCCTCCCCCAAACATCCCTGCTCCCTCCTCCAAAACCTCCTCCCCTCAATCCGCTCCCCTCAAAACCTTTCTCCTTTCCCCACTGCCCAACCCAACCAACTCTTACCACCCTAACACCTCTCTTCTTCAATTCTTCTCTCCGTCCCCTCTATCCATCACCTCTCTCCTCCCAAATCCCTGACCCCCACAGCCTCCCCAAGTCTCCTAGCAGACCAGTCCTCCAGCAGATTGAATTAACTGTGCCCAGTCTGTATGCCTCCAAGACGAGGTTCAATTTAACATTACTTACCAAAGTAAGGTTCGTTAAGGCAACCCTTCAATTTCACCCCCTTTGCACTGGTCTCAATGAGGAAATGTCGAACGAGCTCACTGGTGATGTCACCTAAAAAACGGAAAACATTCTGTTGGTGATTTATTCATTCCTCATGCTCTGAATGATTGGAGAGAAATATCTGCATGATTCACAAATAAGATCATTTAATTCATTCCAAACAACGGACTGCCTCTCTGAAACCCACCGCCTTCCAAATCCTCCCCCCTCCTCCTCCAAACTAAAGAGCAGTGGTCAGTTTCAGCATATCTGCATATCCCGGTGAGTGCACACGAGCCCCGGTGAGTGCACACGAGCCCCGGTGAGTGCACACGAGCCCCGGTGAGTGCACACGAGCCCCGGTGAGTGCACACGAGCCCCGGTGAGCGCACACGAGCCCCGGTGAGCGCACACGAGCCCCGGTGAGCGCACACGGGCTATGGTGAGCGCACACGGGCTATGGTGAGCGCACACGGGCTATGGTGAGCGCACACGGGCTATGGTGAGCGCACACGGGCTATGGTGAATGCACACGAGCCCCGGTGAGTGCACACGAGCCCCGGTGAGTGCACACGAGCCCCGATGAGTGCACACGAGCCCCGATGAGTGCACATGGGCCCCGGGAGTGAGGGCGCACAAAATGGGTAGTAGTTAAACTTGAGGTTATCCAATATACTGCTGCCCATATCCCTAACTCTCACCAAGTCCCATTCCACAACCCTTTGTTTGCTGACATACATTGGCTCCTGGTGAAGCTGCCTTGATTTTAAAACTGTCATATTTGTTTTTGAATTCCATGAACTCACTCACTCTAAGAGCTGAATTTTATCATGGGCTTCGGGACCCAAACTCACGCTGGCCAGCAGTGATTTTACCACAGGCAGCCTCCTAATTGGCTGCCTGTAGGCCAAGCATTTAGTTAAGGCTAGTGCACAGGCTCCTGATGCTGCTGGTCCAATCAGAGGGTTAAAGATCTGAACACTGTCATTGGGAGAACTGGTCACTGCAGAGGCAGGTCCAACATCGCGGGAGGGTGCCCCAGGGAGTCACCGGGCGGCTGTCACAGGAGTCACGGGGGGGTCACAGGGCAGCAGTTACAGGGGGTCACAGGGGGTCACAGGGTGACTGCCTCCATGAAGCTGGCAGCCACCCGGTGGCGGGGAGGGGGCGGACTCGGCGGGGAGGGGGCGGACTCGGCGGGGAGGGGGCGGACACGGTGGGATGGTTGGGGGGGAGTGGGGGCGGGGTTGTTCCACTGATGATAAAAATGTCAGAGACTCCCTAACAGCATAACAGGGCCTTCCATTCTGCAAACTGCCCACTGCAAGGAGGAACCTCAACCCTTCAAGATCGTTGCAGAATTTTCTTTTCAACTAAAGACAACGGAGAAGGAAATTAGGCCACTCCCTAATTTCACCACCTACTCCCCAAATCCCTCAACACCTGTTCTCTCCATAAACTGATCAAATTTCCCCATGACTCAATCTCTGGTTCCGACTCTTTCCCTGGAATAGTGTTTCTTACTCTCCAATCCCCTCCCTGCTCCTCTTTTCCCCGGTATTATCCTGGATCCCTGGTATCCACAGGGAGAAATGGATTCAGATGACTCCAATCACCCTCCCAATCTCAGGATGAGGGTGAGAGTTGTGTCATTACCTTTCTTACTTTGCTGTGCGATAGTCGGAGGAGGGCTGGAGACTTTGATGGCCAGGCCATAGGCCCCCCGAAAGGAATGGCTGTCTCGGATGATGAAGGCACCGGGATCACGATCCCTCAGCAGGCCGATTGCTGGCAGGATAGGATTAGAGGAGGGAATATTTCAGGGTGAGGGAAGTGGGAGGATGATAGGAGAGGAAAGATGGGCGGGTAGAGCGGGAGGTGACAGGAGGGAAGGAGGGGAAAGAAGGGGAGGGGAGAGGGTGAGGAAAGGAGAGAAGTGACAGAATGAGTTCGGACAAAGAAGAGAGAGAGTGAGGGAGGGGAAGAGGAGAAGAATGGGAGGAGAGAGAGAGAATGATAGAGCATAGTGAGGAGAGGGAGCAGAGGGTGAGAAGAATAGGGTGAGTGAGGTAGAGAAGAGAAGACCAGGTGAGAGAGGGTGAGGAGGAGAGAATGAGGAGAAAAGATATTTAATACATTTCATTCTGATAATACAATGACCATAAACACAAACAAGTTTGAATTTAGCATGAAGTGTGAGAATCTCAGCTTCCAGTCCACATCCCCAGTGTCAGTGAGTGTGTCTGCAAATTGGACAAGTGTGAGATTCTGGGCCCGCTTTGTGTTTAGCTAGCTTGGTTCAGACAGTGAAACCTCGGAGAGTGACAACTCATAATGAAACAATGAACTATTCCTTCTCTCTTCTCCCGCACCCCATCCTGAAATAACTGACTCTGTCTGGGGATTGGCTGGTAATTGCAGTCAGCCAACCTCTGATTGTCACACTGGGCCTTCACCAAAACCAGCCCGGCGACCCTGGGTCACTGGTGTAGTCACTGCCATGACACCAAATCACTGTCAGGTAGGCAGGTAGGAGCCAGTTCGCTGATCAACCTGCCCCTGAGGAAACACCTTCAACAGCCCCGAACACCAGGACAGATAGAGGGGAGTGAAAACAAACTGTCAGCTGTGGCTTAGCCACATCCTCGTCTCAGAGTCAGAAGGTTGTGGGTTCAAGTCCCACGTCAGGGACTTAATACAATCTCTAGCCCAATCTCCTGAGGGGGTGCTGCACTGTTGGAGGGTCAGTATTGAGGGAGTGCTGCACTGTTGGAGGGTCAGTATTGAGGGAGTGCTGCACTGTTGGAGGGTCAGTACTGAGGGAGAGCTGCACTGTTGGAGGGTCAGTACTGAGGGAGTGCTGCACTGTTGGAGGGTCAGTACTGAGGAAGCGCTGCACTGTTGAAAGTTCAATATTAAGGGCACGCTGCACTGGCAAAGGGTGAGTACTGAGGGCTTGCTGCACGGTCGGAGGGTTATTACTGAGGGAGCTTTGCACTGTCAGAGGGTCAGTGCTGAGGGAGTGCTGCATTGTGGGAGGTTTAGTACTGAGGGAGTGTTGTGTGCTCGGAGGGTCAGGACTGAGGGAGTGATGCACTGTCAAATGGGAAGCACTGAGGGAGTGCCGCACTGTTGGAGGATCAGTTCTGAGGGAGTGCTGCACTGTCAGAGGGTAAGTACCAAGGGAGTGCTGCACTGTTGGAGGGTCAGTACTGAGGGAGTGCTGCACTATTGGAGGGTCAGTACTGAGGGAGTGCTGCACTGTCAGGGGGCAGTACTGAGAGAGTGCTGCAATATCACAGGGTCATACTGAGGGAGTGCTGCACTGTTGGAGGGTCAGTATTGAGGGAGTGCTGCACTGTCAGAGGGTCAGTACTGAGGGCGTGCTGCACAGTCGGAGGGTTATTACTGAGGGAACTTTGCACTGTCAGAGGGTCAGTGTTGAGGGAGTGCTGCATTGTCGGAGGTTTAGTTCTGAGGGAGTGCTGTACTGTCAAATAGGAAGCACTGATGGAGTGCGACACTGTCGGAGGGTCAGTTCTGAGGGAGTGCTGCACTGTTGGAGGGTCAGTACTGAGGGAGTGCTGCACTGTTGGAGGGTCAGTACTGAGGGAGTGCTGCATTGTCGGATGGTTAGTACTGAGGGAGTGCTGCACTGTTGGACGGTCAGTACTGAGGGAGTGCTGCACTGTCGGAGGATCAGTACTGAGGGAGTGCTGCATTGTCGGATGGTCAGTACTGAGGGAGTGCTGCACTGTCGGAGGGTCAGTATTGAGGGAGTGCTGCATTGTCGAAGGGTCAGTACTGAGGGAGTGCTGCACCTTCGGAGGGTCAGTACTGAGGGAGTGCTGCATTGTCGGATGGTTAGTACTGAGGGAGTGCTGCACTGTTGGACGGTCAGAACTGAGGGAGTGCTGCACTGTCGGAGGATCAGTACTGAGGGAGTGCTGCATTGTCGGATGGTCAGTACTGAGGGAGTGCTGCACTGTCGGAGGGTCAGTATTGAGGGAGTGCTGCATTGTCGAAGGGTCAGTACTGAGCGAGTGCTGCACTGTCAGAGGATCAGTACTGGGGGAGTGCTGCAGTGTCAGAGGGTCAGTACTGAGCGAGTGCTGCACTGTCAGAGGATCAGTACTGGGGGAGTGCTGCAGTGTCAGAGGGTCAGTACTGGGGGAGTGCTGCAGTGTCAGAGGGTCAGTACTGAGGGAGTGCTGTACTGTTAGAGGGTCAGTACTGGGGGAGCACTGCACTGCCAGAGGGTCAGTACTGAGGGAGTGCTGCACTGTTGGAGGGTCAGTACTGAGGAAGTGCTGCAGTTTCAAAGGGCCAGTCTGCTCTCTGAGGTAGCTGTAAAAGATCCCACAAAACAATTCAAAGAAGTGCACCGAGCTGTCCCCAAGATTAATCCCTGACTGATGAAGCCTCAAACCTATCCAGAGAAGTTAACTACTCCACCCAGATCCTGGATGAACTGAATCTCTGAGCTTCTCGTCGTGCTCACTTCTGAACTCCAGTGCAGGGAGATGAGAAACAAGCTCCATAATCTTGTCTGCCCCTCACTGGGCCTGCGGAGGCTGTCTATGCCCACCTCAAATGCCCCTGCCTCCCCAATATCTTCAACGTTCACTTAGTGAAGTGCACTCTTGTGTACCTTGCTCGCGGGAGATATCCGGTTTGTACCAATACTTGGATGTATCCTGGACAAACTTCACATGAGCTCTTGCTTCTGGGCTTCCATCTGAGAGAGAATGAAAAGAAAAATAAAGTTGTTTCAAAACCAGGTTCCATTCTAGACTGATGGATGTAGGGGCCCGAGTTCCCCAGCGCTGGCAGGCTGTACGGCAACCGACAGTCTAATGGCACCCCTTATATATATGCGGAATGAGCATTAGAATAGCACAGAGACAAGATGGAAAAACTGAAAACTGGTATTAATACACTTACATAGTTACAGTATGAAACAGGAGTAGAAAATCAGTTCATCTCCTGTGCCCTGCAAACAGTGTAGAGGAAGCTTTACTCTGTAGGTAATCCTGTACTGCAACAGTATGGGAGTGTTTGATGGGGACAGTGTAGAGGGAGCTTTACTCTGTATTTAACCCCGTGCTGTATCTGTCCTGGGAGCGTTTGATGGGGACAGTGTAGAGGGAGCTTTACTCTGTATCTAACCCCTTGTTGTACCTGTCCTGGGAGTGTTTGATTGGGACAGTGTACAGGGAGCTTTATTCTGTATCTAACCCCATGCTTTACCTGTCCTGGGAATGTTTGATGGGGACGGTGTAGAGGGAGCTTTACTCTGTATCTAACCCCTTGTTGTACCTGTCCTGGGAGTGTTTGATGGGGACAGTGTAGAGGAAGCTTTACACTGTCTCCAGCCCCGTGCTGTACCTGTCCTGGGAGTGTTTGATGGGGACAGTGTAGAGGAAGCTTTACACTGTCTCCAGCCCCGTGCTGTACCTGTCCTGGGAGTGTTTGATGGGGACAGTGTAGAGGGAGCTGTACTCTGTATCTAACCCCGTGCTGTACCTGTCCTGGGAGTGTTTGATGGGGACAGTGTAGAGGGAGCTTTACTCTGTATCTAACCCCGTGCTGTACCTGTCCTGGGAGTGTTTGATGGGGACAGTGTAGAGGGAGATTTACTCTGTATCTAACCCCATGCTTTACCTGTCCTGGGAGTGTTTGATGGGGACAGTGTAGAGGGAGTTTTACTCTGTATCTAACCCCGTGCTGTACCTGTCCTGGGAGTGTTTGATGGGGACAGTGTAGAGGGAGCTTTACTCTGTATCTAACCCCGTGCTGTACCTGTCCTGGGAGTGTTTGATGGGGACAGTGTAGAGGGAGCTTTACTCTGTATCTAACCCCGTGCTGTACCTGTCCTGGGAGTGTTTGATGGGGACAGTGTAGAGGGAGCTTTACTCTGTATCTAACCCCGTGCTGTACCTGTCCTGGGAGTGTTTGATGGGGACAGTGTAGAGGGAGCTTTACTATGCAGTGGGAGAAATTCCATATTCATCCCTTATTTTGAGAGCAAAATATTCATCAAATGGTAGAAGACAAAGCAAAGGGAATATTTACCGGATAAAAGCAAAATACTACGGATGCTGTAAATTTGAAATAAAAACAGAAAATGCTGGAAAAGCTCAGCAGGTCATGCAGCATCTGTGGAGAGAGAAACAGAGTTAACATTTCGAGTCCGTATGACACTTCTTCAGAGCTGAAGAGAAGTAGAAATGTGAGGGATTTTATACTGTTTAACGTGGTGGAGAAGGGGGTTGGAGCAGGTGGAACGAGATAGAAGGTTCGGAATAGATGACAGCTATGAAGAGAATAACAAAGATGTTATGAACACAAATAAAGGGAGTTTTAATGGTAGTGGTAGAGTGAAGAAGGTACTGATAGTGACATAAAGGTAAGATAGCAGAAGGTGTTAATAGCAGAACAAGGGTCAGTGCTCTGTGAAAGAACTCTGTCACTTGTTTTTATGTTTTGCTTTCACAGAGTGCTGATCCCTAAATACAAACAAACGTATGTGGAGCAGGAGGAGGCCATTCAGCCCCTCAAGCCTGCTCCACCATTTTATAAGATCATGGCTGATCTGATAGTAACCTGAAATCTGCATCCCACCCATCCCTGATAACCCATCACCCCCTTGCTTACCAAGAATCTATCCACCTTTGCCTTAAAAATGTTCAAAGACTCTGGTTCTACTGCCTTTTCAGGAAGAGAGTTCCAATGCCTCACAATCCTCTGAGTGGAAGATTTTCACCTCACCTCTGTTTTAAATGGGCGACCCCTTATTTTTAAACAGTGACCCCATTGTTCTAGATTCTCCACCTGAGGAAACATCCTCTTCACATTCACCTTGTCAAGACCCCTCAGCATCTTATATGTTTCAATCAAGCCGCCTCTTACTCTTCTAAACTCCAGCAGATACAAGCCTAACCTGTCCAACCTTTCCTCATAAGGCAACCCACCCATTCCAGGTATTAGTCTGGTAAACCTCTGAACTGCTTCCAATGCATTTACGTCCTTCCTTAAATAAGGTGATCAATATTCTACACAGTATTCCAGATGTGGTCTCACCAGTGCCCTGTACAACTGAAGCATAATCTTCCTACTTATGTATTTAATTCCCCTTACAATAAATGATAACATTCTATTAGCTTTCCTAATTACTTGCTGTATCTGCATTCTAACCTTTTGTGAATCTTTTGTGACCCTTGTTCTGCTTTTAACACCTTCTGCTATTTTACCTTTATGCCACTATATGTTTCACTCTACCGTCTTCATTCTACCACTACCATTAACACTCCCTTTGCCTTGTGTCAATGACATCTTTGTCAATCTCTCCTTAGCCATCATCTATCCCCGACCTTCTATCTTATTCTACCCGCTCCACTCCCATCTGAAACAGTATAAAATCCCTTGCAATTCTACTCTTTAGCTCTGAAGAAGAGTCATACGGACTCGAAACATTAACTCTGTTTCTCTATCCACAGATGCTGCCAGACCTGATGAATATCTACTGGAGTCAAATTTTAGTAGATCTGACTCATTTCCAGATGCTCGCTGCTCGATCTGATCCTCACATCAAGTCTCTGAATTAGAAGCTCATGACGAGATTCATATTCTCGCTTTGGAATTCAATTTGAGGGTGAAGAAAAGCATATAAAAATGAGAGAGAAAAGTGAAAAAGGAGGGAAGAGGTAAGGGAGAGGGGGAGCCTGAAAGACAAAGAGAAAGGGCGAGACAGACAGGGATAAGGGACTAGATAGAAAGGGAAGAGTGAGAAAGCCATAGGTAAATAATAGTGAGGGAGAGAAGAAAGTAAATGAGGGGGAAAAAGACTGGATGAGGAAGCAGAAAATGCAAAAAGGAGGAACATTAGAAAGAATCATGAAAGAGAGAGAGAGAGAGAGAGATTGAGAGAATGAGGGTCGGTCCAATAAATCAGAATCTCCCAAGGAATACCAAGAGCAAATGGTATTAATATCTTCATAAAACTGGAACAGAGGGAAAGAAGGAGAGAATGAAAGAAAGAGACAGGATACAGCTGGAGAAGTGAAGCACAGAAATCAAGAAAGCATGTGATTGGAGTAAGGACAGAGTGTTGGAAACCATAAAACATGACTTACAACCTTGTTGCTGTAATTTATGAGTCCAACTTCATTTTTTTTTAGCCTGTTATCTGTTAAGATGTAACTATCTCATGTTAGTCAGTGAAAAGTTTGGCTGGTATCTGAGACTAGAATTTTCCGCTGTCATGAAACCAGTTTGCGATTGTCCACTCTGCCTGTTAATGGTGGGGGGCGCATTTCCCAGCGCTGCACATCGGACCTGATTTCAATACTTTAGTATCTCATTATAAGCCCTGCTCTCTGGAATCACCCCCCGCCACCCCCCCACCACCCCCACACACTGCATCATCCGGACACTTTGGTGTGATTGCACACCAATGTGTTTCACAACTGTACATAAGTGACGTGCACCTGGCGAGCTGCACTTCCCCCGGGACTTCAAAGTCTGTTCACCTACCTTGCTTCGGGCAGCACTCGCAGTCTCAGCACCAGGCTTTGCAGGCAGCAGCGCATCACTTTTAGAGGGGCTCACAGGCAGGTCTCTACTTATGAGACCAGCTGTAAGGCAGGGGTGGCTTTTTAACAGCTATAGGACTAGGGCTTGCTTGGGGAAAGGGGCGAAGTGGCCTCAGGCAAGGGAAGAGGCTGCAGGACGAGGGCTGTACTGGGGAAGGGGGGTATCCCAGGGTGTGTGTGTTGGGCACATGTTGATCTGTGTAAGTGGCCTCAAGAGGGTGAGGGCTGAGGAGGCAGCCTCCAGAGGAGATGAGGCCAGATGGAGAGATGAGGGTGTGTGTGTGAGAGAGTGAGTGGGGATGCCCCCTGAGCTGGCAGTGAGTGAGATGCCAGGGAATGTGTGATGAGTTTGAGTGTGTGAGTTTAGAGTGATGAGATGGTTGCCTTACCCTGGCGGCACAGGTGAGATCATTCATCCTCAGATTCAGAGACTGTCTGCCAGCGAGACAGTGTTTCCTGTGGCTGCATAATTAATGAGGTGGGAAACAGACAGTAACAACCCACCATTATGGCCAACAGGTAAAACATTGTTCCTCATGCTGTTAAAGCACTTAGTGCAAATCTGGGATGATTCTGCCCTGAGTCTCGAAGTGATAAAGACACTGCACCCAGCAACTGCATTGAACAGGCTGCTGATCTTGAGTTGTGTGAATTATAAGCTTCTTCAATGCTTCCTGTCCTCCAATTTATTCCAACGATGAAAATGATCCCCTGACCCCCTCACCCCAACCACTGATAATAATTTCCTGAACTGCTCTTCCGATGGTTTCAGTTGTGACTCCTTTATACCACAAGCCAAACACAAGAAAAACTCAGAATAATGAAGACCTCATTCAGCCCTGTTGGAGTTTGTCACCCCAATTTGTGTTGGCCTCAGTTCACCCAGAGCTGAGGGGGATTAGATTCTGTGTTACGCTCCCTGGCCCACCCAATACTTCACCACAGAGAGGCAGCAACAATTCCAATCACTTTTGGCTTATTTAAAATTTAACTCATGTTGGTGAAAAGGGTGGGTTCCACACGAGTGTTCCATTTAACCCAACCCTGTGAGAGGGATAGAGAAAGCGCAAGGGTATTTTTTTTCATTTGGTTTTGGTTTTAAATTTTAAAAATCCAAAAAAAGGGTGTTCACACACTGCATCACCGACTCCCATCAGGCAGGCACCTTCTGTCTTGGCTCCATGTTAAAGCCAGATCCCACCCAAGCTTCTTCTCCCAGTTCAAGGGATCTCCCAGCTATCCCTTAAGGATACACTGGAACAAATGAACCGGAATGGGACCAACATCCTTGCGGGGAGGTTTGCTAGTGCTGTTGGGGAGGGTTTAAACTAACTTGGCAGGGGGATGGGATCCTGAAAGGAGGTTCGGCAGGGGGAGATGCACAGCCAAAATCAGGAGAGAGAGCAAGTGAGTCTGGAAGGCATACAAATTATAGGCCAGTTAAGGCACAAGGGAGTTTGGCAAGATTGGATGGTATTTATTTTAATGCGAGGAGTCTGACGAATAAGGCAGATGAGTTGAGGGCACAAATTAACACATGGAAGTATATGTCATTGCTGTCACAGAGACATGGTTGAGAGAGGGGCAGGATTGGCGGCTCAATATTCCAGGATATAGGGTCTTCAGGTGAGACAGGGATGGAGATAAAACAGGAGGGGGTATCGCAATATTGATCAAGGAATTTATTACAGCAGTAAGGAGGGATGACATCTTAGGCTTCTCAGATGAAGCCATATGGGTAGAACTGAAAAACAAAAAAGGAGCAATCACATTGCTGGGAGTGTACTATCGACCCCCAAACAGTCAGAGAAAAATAGAAGAGCAGATATGTTGGCAAATTTCAGAAAAGTGTAAAAATAATAGGGTAGTAATAGTGGGGGATTTCAACTTCCCCAACATTAACTGGGTTAGTCATAGTGTGATAGGTTTAAAGGGAGCAGAATTCTTAAAATGCATCCAGGAGAGCTTTTTAAGCTAGTATGTAGAAGGTCTTGGGCTTAATTTTAGGGAATGAAGCCGGGCAAGTGGCAGAGGTATCAGTGGGGGAGCATTTTGCAGATAGTGATCATAACTCCATTAGATTCAAGGTTGTTATGGAAAAGGAAAAGGATGGGCCAGAAACCAGAGTTTTAAATTGGGGGAAGGCCAATTTCAATATGATCAGATATGATTTGGCCAGAGTGGACTGGGAGCAGCTACTTTTAGGTAAATCTGCATCAGAGCAGTGGGGCTCATTCAAGAAGGAAATAGGGAGAGTTCAGGACCAACATATTCCAGTAAAGACAAAGGGTGGGACCAACAAATCCAAGGAACCCTGGATGTCAAGGGACATACAGGATTGGATAAAGAGAAAAAGGGAGGCTTATAGCAGATACCGAGTGCTCAAAACAGTGGAAGCCCTAGAGGAGTATAGAATGTATAGGGGGAACTTAAAAAGGAAATTAGGAGAACAAAAAGGGGGCATGAAGAATCATTGGCAGGTAAAATAAAGGAAAATCCAAAGTTATTTTGCAAGTACATTATGAGTAAGAGGATAACTAGGGAAAGAGTAGGGCTCATTAAGGACCATAGTGGCAATTTGTGTGTGGAGCCGGAAGACGTAGGTAGGGTTCTAAATGAATACTTTGTGTCGGTGTTCACAAGTGAGAGGGATGAAGCAGGTATGGAAATCAGGCAGAAGGTCTGTGATCTTATTAAAGAAATTAGCACAGAAAGGGAGGTGGTTCTAAGTGGTCTGGCAGGTTTAAAAGTAGATAAATCTCCAGGCCCGGATGAAATGTATCCCAGGCTGTTGAGTGAGGCAATGGAGAAGATAGCAGGGGCATCGGCAATAATTTTCAATACCTCTCTGGCCACAGGAGAGGTGCCAGAGGACTGGAGGACAGCCAATGTGTACCGTTATTCAAGAAGGGAGGAAGGGGTAAACCAGGGAATTATAGGCCAGTCAGTCTAACCTCAGTGGTGGGGAAACTATTGGAAGCAATTCTGAGGGACAGAATTAATCTACACTTGGAGACGCAGGGATTAATCAAGGACAGTCGGCAGGTTTTGTTAAGGGGAGGTCATGTCTGACCAATTTGATTGAATTTTTCAAAGAGCGGACCAGGTGTGTAGATGAGGGCAATGCATTTGACTTGGTCTACTTGGACTTCAGCAAGGCTTTTGATAAGGTCCTGCATGAGAGACTGATATCGAAGGTAAGAGTCTATGGGATCCAAGGCAATTTGGCAAATTGGATCCAGAATTGGCTGAGTGGCAGGAAGCAGAGAGTGATGGCCGAGGGCTGTTTTTGTAACTGGATGCCCGTGTCCAGTGGGGTTCCACAGGGATTGGTGTTGGGTGTCTTGCTGCTTGTGGTATAGATAAACAACTTAGACTTGAATGCTGGAGGGTTGATCAGTAAGTTCACAGATGACACGAAAATTGATGGGGTGGTAAATAGTAAGGAAGATGTCCTTAGATTACCGGAGGATATAGATGGGCTGATCAGTGGCAAATGGAATTCAATCTGGATAAGTGTGAGCTGATGCTTTGTTACTTTGTACACCATGAGTTTTTTTTTGTGTAGTAACCTTGGGCAGGACAAACAAGGCACAGGAATACATGATTAATGGTAGGACCCTGGGAAGTGCTGAGGATCTGAGGGACCTTGGTGTGGATGTTCACCAGTCCCTCAAGGTAGCGGGACAGGTAGATAAGGTGGTTAAGAAGGCATATGGGATACTTGCCTTTATTAGCTGAGGCATAGAATATAAGATCAGGGAGATTATGTTGGAACTGTACAAAACGCTGGTTAGGCCATGGCTAGAGTATTGCGTGCAGTTCTGGAATCCGCATTATAGGAAGGATGTGATTGCACTAGGGAAAGTGCAGAAGAGATTTACCAGGATGTTGCCTAGGCTGGAGAGTTTTAGTTATGAGGAGAGATTGGATGGACTGGGGTTATTTTCCTTGGAGCAGAGGAGATTAAGGGGGGACATGACTGAGGTGTATAAAATTATGAGGAGCATAGATAGGGTAGAGGGGCAAGAGGTTTAGAGGGGATGTGAGGAAGAACTTTTTCACCCAGAGGGTGGTGGGAATCTGGAACTCACTGTCTGAAAGGGTGGTGGAGGCAGAAACCCTCATAACATTTAAGTAGTATTTGGATGTGCGCTTGCGATGCCATGGCATACAAGGCCATGGACCTAGTGCTGGAAAATGGGATTACAATAGTTAGATACTTGTTTGACCGGTGAAGAATTGATGGGATGAAGGGCCTTTTTCTGTGCTGTACTCCTCTATGACTCTATACAGACCCAGTGATTAGAAGTGAAAGTTTAGTGCTGAGCACACCACACCATATCCTGGTACTGAGATTCCTACTGAAGGCTCAGAGTTACCTGTGGGATGGATGTCACAATGAAAACACTAGCAAACATCCTGTCAGTCTATTCATCCAAGTCACTTATATAGATTATAAATTGTTGAGGCTCCAGCACTGATCCCTGTGGATCATGATTTAGTTATTGCTTGCCAACTGGATAATGTCCCATTTATCCCTACTCTCTGCTTCCTATTAGCCAACCAATCCTCCATCCATGCTCATATGTTACTTTGTACACCATGAGTTATTTTTCTTTGGTGTGGCACCTTATCAAATGCCTTCTGGAAAGCCAAGTACAGCACATTTACAGATTTCCCTTTATCCATGTTACTTGTTACTTCCTCAACCAATTCTAATAAATTAGTCAAACATGATCACAAGACCACAAGAAACAAGATGCAGTTTTTCTGACATATAAACAAAGTGATCTCCTTACCGTGCAAAGAGAGTTTGGAGAAGTCAGGTAATGTGTGTGAAAAGGCCACGCTTGGAGTGCTGCCCCCACTTGGGCTCGACATCCCACTGGAGATGGGCGAGATGGTCTTGCCGTTGACTGTGGCATAGTTGGTTGAGCTGTTGGAGCGGTCACCACTTGACATTCGCCTCTTCTCTGGCAGTGCAGGCTGAGGACCAGCGACCGGGCAGCCTCGAGGTGGAGAGGAGCCACCGGGCACCTGCGGGATGGGCGTGGCAGTGAAAACTGCGGCAGTGCCAGGGCTACTTGCAGCTGAGTTGTAGTAAGCCGGTGAGACGGGGAAGCCTGGTGTTCCAGGTGTAGCGTATCCTGAGGAACTCCCCTGGCGCGACAGCGCTGGGTACCGCTCATCCAACTGTGCTGTTGGTGTCGAATAGCCATACAGAGGGTATGGCTCCAGGACCGGGCTGCTGGGGGTGACTGGTGCACTGGCACTAACGATGCCAGGGTATCTGGACATAATGGGGCTACTTGATGTGCCAGTCAGAACTCCATGAGTACCCGCCGGGTGCCTGTTCATACCTGGGCTTCCAGGGGGCATCACTGTCCCAGGACTGATTATCCTCCTGCCCAAAGATGGGCTTGAGGGGGTATTAGTGGCCACTGTCCTATGGAGGGACTGTGGGCTTCCAGGCAGCCCATGAACTCCTGTCGTGCCTCTGTCTTGATGAAGTGCACCTGGGCTTAGTGAAGGGTCGGCACCCAGAGCAAAGCTGCCTGAGGAGCTGGCTGTGCCGGCAGCCGACAGGTTAGATGGAGTGGTGTTGAGATAGCTGCTCTCTGCAAAGGACGGGTGAGAGAAGCTTGCTGATCTCAAACTGGAATCCAGAGATGGCTGGGGTGGTGTGGCACTGTGTCCATTGGCACCTGCTGATGAACAGCTCGTGATGAAGGCACTGAGGAAATAAAAAAAAGACAGAATTTGTGTAAGTAAGAAACGTTAAACTAGTCTGAGCTAACAAGAAGTCTGTCCTTCTGGCAGAGGGCAGTCAGACTTTCAGGTTTGCTGCTGTGAATCTCCAGCCAAACTGTGGGCAACACTTGCCCAGATTCCCACTGTTAGCAGACACTGTTGTAAAGATTGTTTGATGTTTCACAGAGAGGTCTGGAGGCTTGTGTGATTAAACATAAACCGTTATTTGTAACCCATAACAATAGACATATGAACATACGAATTAGGAGCAGGATTAGGCCATTCAGCCCCTCGTGCCTACTCCACCAGTCAATAACATCATGATTGATCTGATTGTAACCTCAACTCCACATTCCGCCTGTCCCTGAAAACCTTTCACCCCTTCACTTATCAAGAATCTATCTACCTCTCCCTTAAAAATATTCAAAGACTCTGCTTCCACCACCTATGGAGTAAGATAGTTCCAAAATTCACAACCCTTTGAGAGAAAAAAATACTCCTCATCTCGGTCCTAATTGGGTGACCCTTTATTTAAACAGTGACCCCTAGTTCTAGGTTCTTCCACAAGAGGAAACATCCTCTCCAAATCCACCTTGTCAAGCCCCCTCAGGATCTTATATGTTTCAAGCAAGTCACTTCTTACTCTTCTAAACTCCAGCAGATACAAGCCCAGCCTGTCAACCTTTCCTCATAAGACAACTCACCCAATCCAGGTATTAGTTCAGAAAACCTTCTCTGAGCTGCTTCTAACTGTACTCCAAATGTGGTCTCACCAATGCCTGTATAATTGAAGCATATCCTCCCTACTTTTATATTCAATTCCCCTCACAATAACAATCACAATAGAATAATAACATTCTATTAGCTTTCCTAATTACCTGCTGTAACTGCATACTAGCCTTTTGTGATTAATGCACTGTCATGAAGCTATTCATTTACAAAATATTATTGAGGTTTTTTTTAAATAGAGGTTTAGTCTCTGGGTGTTCCATAATTGGATTATAACCAGCTAGTCTGGGTGCTTTGATGTGTATTAGCTTTGAGATGTAAGAGAGATGGAGTGCATTTGCATTTTTTTGAATAAAGCATTCATGGTATGGGGTGAAATCTGGCACCTACCTAGCAGAGACCAAGCAATATGTTTATGTTACTAATAACATTGGTACTATGAAAGGGGTTTTATTGTTAGATGAGGCTAGTGATACAATGAGAATTTACATCCAATGAGATGTGCTGGATATAACCAATAGCAGTTGTGTGTGTGCAGGGCGGAGGCAATGTAAGGTCAAAGTAGCTGTAACTATCTCCATAGGAACCAAAGTGAAAGGAACCTCATTTTGAATTTGCAAGGTGAAAATGCTTTGCCTGGTGTCTGGGTAAGTCTATGGGTTGCTGTTGCCCTAATGGAGATTAGTTTGGGAATTTGTTAGAAGTTTTGATAGTAGTAATTTGTAGCCATGTGTATATATTTAACTTGTGTAAATTAATAAAATGTTTCATTTAGTTTATTATAAAACCTCTTGAGAACTGGTGGTCTGATTCCTGAATTTAGAGTTGCATCTCAAACATACCACTTAAAAATATAGTTTATGACAGTTGCTTGAAGTTTCCCTCTGGGATTTTTAAATAACTCAGCTTTACCGAAAGGCTGTCTCATAACATGCACCAGGATGTTCTTTTGCATCTAAGAGCTCTGCAATCTCTCACCATTTAGATTATATGCTTCTTTTTTACTCTTCTGCCAAAATGGACAATTTCACACCTTCCCAAATTATACTCCATTTGCCAGGTCTTTGTCCACTCACTTAACCTATCTACATCTATCTTAAGTGAGTTCTGGTTGTACAGAGCTTGAGTATTACTGAAAAAAGAGACATGTCTAAGCTTTTCGTCTTGCTCTCATCAGGAGTGTCCTGAGGAGCGCAAGACAAAAAGCTTAGATGTGTCTCTTTTTTCAGCAATAACCCACCTATATCTCTTTGTAGCCTCCTTGTGTCCAGTTCATGACTTACTTTCCTGCCTATCTTTGTGTCATCAGTAAATTTAGCAATCATACCTTGCTCCCTTCATCCACAACATATATATAAATTGTAAACAACTGAGGCCTCAGCACTGATCCCTATGGCACACCACTCGTTACATCTTGCTAGCCTGAAAAAGACCCATTTATGCCTACTCTTTATTTCCTGTTGGCTAGGCAATCCTCTAACCATGTAATATGTTACTCCCTACACCATGAGCTTTTATTTTTCATAATAACCTTTGAGGTGGCACCTTATCAAAAGTCTTTTGGAAATCTAATTACAGTGCATCCGCCATTTCCCGTTTCCAGGGAATTTTGGAAAATTAAACCAACACAACAACCATCTCACCAACACTTCTTTTATGACCCTAGGATGAAGTCCATCAGGACCCGAGGATTTGTCAACCCATAATTCTAACAATTTACTCAGTACCATTTCCCTGGTGATTGTAACTTTCCTCAGTTCCTCCCCCTATTCCATTTCCTGATTTACAGCTATTCCTGGGATGTTACTCATATCCCCTATTGTAAAATGCCTGTTAAATTCATCTGCCATTTTCTTATTTTCCATTATTAATTCCCCAGGCTCACTTTCTATTGGACCAACGCTCATTTTGTTAACTCTTTTCTTTTTATAATATCTATTAAGCAAGCATGCAGGTGCAGCAAGCAGTTAAAAAGGCAAATGGTTTGTTGGCATTCATTACTCATTACAAGAGGATTTGACTACAGGAGCAAGGATGTCTTACTGCAGCTGGGCTTGGTGAGACCACACCTGGAGCATTGTGTGCAGTTTTGGTCTCCTTACCTAAGGAAGGATATACTTGCCATAGAGGGAGTGCAGCAAAGGTTCACCAGGCCGATTACTGAGATGGCAGGATTGTCGTAAGAGGAGAGATTGGTCTGACTAGGCCTGTATTCACTGGAGTTTAGAAGAAATTTCTTCACTCAGAGGATGATGAACCTGTGGAATTCTCTACCACTTGGCTGTGGAGGCAAAGTCACTTAAAGAACTAAGAAGGAAATGGATTTCTAGATTCTAAAGACATCAAGGGGTATGGGGAGAGAGTGGAAATATGCTGTTGAAATAGAGGATCAACCATGATCATATTGAATGGCAGAGCTGGCTTGAAGGGCCAAATGACCTATCCCTGCTGCTATTTTCTATGTTTCTATGATATAGAAACTCTTACTATCTGTCTTTATATTTCCAGCCAACTTTCTCTCGCACTCTAATTTTCCTTCCTTATCAATCTTTTGGTCATTCTTTGCTGGTTTTTATATTCTGTCTAATCTTCTGACCTGCCACCTGCATAATTGTACAATTATATGCTTTTTCTTTAAGTTTGATACTATATTTAATTTTTTTAGTTAACCACAGATGGTGGGTCCTCCCCTTGGAATTTTACTTTCTCGTTGGAATTTATCTATTCTATGCATTTTGAAATATCCCCTTAAATGTCCACCACTGCATCTCTGTTGACCTTGTCATGAAAATATAATAATTTTCATAATGTTATTGGGATTTATTGAAAAGTAGGAATAGTGGAGTCTGGATTGTCTGTTGTGTGTGGCTTAATTGAATTAAGGACAGCTGGTCTGAAGGCTTTGATGTATCAGAAGAGAAGCTAGGTTTAAAGTACTAAATAAGTAACCATGGCAGAAGCTTTAGAATGTGAGGTGTAAAGAAAAAGTTGCATTTTTATATAAACCAGAGGAGTTTGAATTTCAAAAGAGAGGGTGAAATGTTACACTTAGCCAGAAGGAGCCAAACAGTGTGTTTATTTTTCCAAAAGCTTACTGATGAAATTGGTACTATGAAAGATTTTTTATTATTAGATCAGATAGGTAAAGTCCAAAGACATATTGGAACAGTGGGATTTACGTTAAAAGGGAGAAACATGCATAGAAGAGATGAGGTTATGCAAAAGGAGAAGGCATGCTAAGATCTCACAAGTGTGAAAAGTCTCCAGCCTCTATGTACCAAGCTGCTGCCTAAAGGAACCAAAGCTAAGGGAATTCACTGTGAATATCCCTGTCCAGGGTTGTGTGCTTTGCCTGCGTCTGTTAAAATCTATTTTGTTTCTACTGTTGCCTTAATGGAGTGTAACTGGGAGTTAGAATAATTAGGGGAGTTAGGAGTTATCTTAGTAGTAATTTGTAGACCTATGCATATGCTTAAAATTATTTTTATTAATAAATGTTCAATTTAGTTTTGTAAAAGAACTCCTGAGACTCGATGGACTTATTACTGCTGCATCTCAAAATAAAAATACAAATTGCAAAACAGTTGTGGCAGTTGTTTCAAGTTTCTCTCTGGGATTTGAGCAGTTTAGCATTTACCATCTGCTGTGCTACAACAATCTATTGTTGAACCTAATTTGCCAGTTCACTCCGCTTTCATGCCCTCATAATTGCCCTTACTTAAGTTTAAAATACGAGTCTCTCCCTCAAACTGAATGTAAAATTCAATCTGATTATGATTGCTGCTACCTAGGGCCATCTTCAGTATGAAGTTATCAATTAATCCTATCTCGCTGCACAATACCAGGTCTAGTATAGCCTGCTCTCTATGTGGCAACTGATCGTTGTATTCTAATAAACTATCGTGAAAACCTTCTATGAATTTCTCATCTAGGCTACCCTTGCTCATCTGATTTTCCCAGCCTATATGCAGGTTAAAATCCTCAATGATTATCACCTTTCTGATAAGCTCACATTATTTCTTCTTTTATACCCTTTCCTACTGTATGAATACTGTTATGGGGCCTGTACACCATTTCAACAAATTACTTCTCACCTTTATCCTCTCTCATCTCTATCCAAACATTTCTACGTCCTGCTTCCCTGCAATTAGGTCAACCCTCTCCATTGTGCTAATACCATCATTAGCTAATAGAGTGGCCACCATATTTTCCTAGCTTCGTGCATTTCCTAAATGTTATGAACCCCTCAATATTCAGGTCCCAATCAATGTCATTTTTTAAAGATTCATTTATGGGATTTTGGCATCGTTGGTTGGGCCAGCATTTATTGCCCATCCCTGATTGCCCTTAAGAAGGTGGTGGTGAGCTGTTTTCTTGAACCGCTGCAGTCCAAGTGGTGTAGGTACACCCACAGTGCTGTTAGGGAGGGAGTTCCAAGATTGTGACCCAGCGACAGTGAAGGAATGGCGATATATTTCCAAGTCAGGATGGTGAGTGACTTGGAGGGGAACTTCCAGGCGGTGGTGTTCCCATCTATCTGCTGCCCTTGTCTTTCCAGATGGTAGTGGTTGTGGGTTTGGAAGGTGCTGTCGAAGGAGCTTTGGTGAGTTCCTGCAGTGCATCTTGTACACACTGCTGCCACTGTGCGCTGGTGGTGGAGGAAGTGAGTGTTTGCGGATGGGTTGCCAATCAAGTGTGCTGCTTTGGCAAGCTTCTTGAATGTTGTGGGAGCAAGAGGGGAGTATTCCAACACACTCCTGACTTGTGCCTTGTAGATAGTGGATAGGCTTTAGGGAGTCAGGGAGGTGAGTTACTTGTTGCAGGATTTCTAGCCTCTGACCTGTTCTTGTAGACACAGTATTCATATGGCTGGTCCATTTCAGTTTCTGCAGCCATATCCAAAGTACTGGCATGTATAGGTGCTGTTTCCATGCTGGCTCATTCCGGACTCTACTCCACACACAGTCTCTTTCATGTAACTCTCTTATCAGACTGTGGGCAGTACTGTTCTCTAGTCCCACATTAACACTTATTCTGCCAAACACCCTTATCGTACAGACACAAGACTCCACTGAATGGCAATTTAAAAAATTGTCCTCTAGTTGTCAGAAGTGGCCCATGGTATTGCTGCTTCCAATCAGAAGCAGTGATCAAGCAATTTGGAATCTCACCTCCAGATCTCCCACTGAAGGATCAATCCAGCTCCTGCTGGTGGTTCAGTGTGTGACTACATTTCCTGGTGTGGTACTGAGCCCCACCCCGCTGGAAAGGCCCAGGCTCTTTTCCAGCCTATGCTGAATTAAATTATCTTTCCCAGTGTGATACTGAGTCTCAGACACAGACAAACAGGCCTAGTATCAAACTGGGGGCCTGACATATATTTATCTCCTTTCCCCCTCCACTCTAGCTAGTTGATTAAAGTGAGTTCTTCCCCTCACCTCTCCATTCCAGGTAAGGGACTGCTGCTTGAAATGGGACTTGGGGAAGTGAATGTTGAGGGACAGGGTATGTTCCTGACCGGGGTCTCCACCACGTAGCTCTGAGGCGTGGGAGTACTTTGCAGATTGCTTCCCCCGACTGCTGCTGTCCTGACAACCGACTCCACGTAACTCCTGGGCTCTGAGGGCAGAAACAGAACAGGAAAGGCAGAAATCAACTGGCTGAACAGGACAAAGAAGAACAAAATGGGAATCAGAATAACAGACTTCCAGAGCCCACAGTAAATATTCTATAGTCGCCTGGATGGATATCATACTCCTGTAAATATTATGCAATAACACACTCTGAGTTGCTGGGTACGACACCTTGTAAATTATATAAAATCACAGCTTCTGTTATTGGGTATAACCCTGTATATATTGTTATGGCCCATGTGCCTTTGGGGAAAAAATCTATATTTTACACTGGGCTGCTGGTCCTTTGAAGAGTTGGAGTGGAATTTTCTGGCCCTGCCTGTGGCAGGCGTCATAGTGGGCGGGAGTGGCAAACATCGTGAAATCAGAAAAATCGGTTTACCGCTGTTGTAAAAACAGTCTGGGATCATCCGCTCCAGCCGTTACTGGTGAGCCATATTTCCCACCCACAGCATGTCCATGAACATCACTTCAATACATTTGCCTCTCATTATAAGGACTGCTCACCGGAATCATCCCCCCCACACTGGATCATCAGGGCACATCGGCATGCAATCAGAACGACCTATTTCACAAAGGCATATAATGACCTGCACTTTGCTTGTGACTTTGAGGTCCATTCGCCTACCTTGCATCGCACAGCACTCAGGGCAACTCAGACTCAGTGCAAGGCTTTGCAGACTCAGCACCACATCGCTTTCAGGCAGGTGCAAGAGGTAAGTCTCTACCTACCAGGCCAGTGGCAAGGCAGGGGTGCCTCGATGGTGAAACCATTATGTAATCTTGGGCCAAGGCAGCCGAGGACGTTCTACAGGTGTGCATCTAATCAGAGATGGCTCATTTCTGTGTCACCTTCTTCTCTATCACATTAACATCCGGCACTCTCAGTTAGGAATGCTGGCCTGCTTTTATCCTCACCTTACTACACATGGACCGCCTGAAGATGACAACGTTCAACCACTTGTATGCAAGACATTAAAACGCCTCCTCTTTAAGACACACATTGTACCTTCATGGCCAGTCCAGGCCCTTGCGAACTCCAAAATTCTCAGACACCATGAGACTCTCAAGGTGACGAGTTGTCGCTAATAAAGAGCAGAATTCATCCTCGCTCCCATCCCATTTCTCCCCTTGACATTGTCTAAAGCCACGACGTGCATTTTCAGAGCATGGTCAAAGGCTGTACTGAGCACCAAAAATCACCGTTTGCAACTACTACCACATGTCTCAGTGATGGGATGCACAGCGCTACATCCCAACATTGTGACAAGAGCCATGTGGCTGCATTACAGACAATTACAGGTTGAGAAATGATCAAAGTATAAGCTTCAATCACCAGGGCAATAATATGGCTGAGAGGGGCAGAATTTCAGCACCTTGAGGTGGCAAGGTGCCCCCACTTATTGGTGAGCTAAGCAGACGTACGTTCGGAAAGTTGGAAATGCGTTCAGCAGACAGGAGCGCACACGAGCTCTGAGAATGGGCTCCTGGCATGAAAACCCTGCCAGATGACAGATGGCACATCAAGGAGAACAATATATGACCCTTCTCCATGTGTAAACACATCTCTCCTTGTACACCACACCTTCACCTTTCAAGAATGCAGGTGAGATTGGAGAACACGGCAGCCTCAATCTTACACAGCCAAGAATAAACATGACGTGACCCTGCAAAGCATGTGAATGAGGTTCCTTCCACGAGCGCACTTAACATTAAGGTCGAGGCATCACTGGTGTTGAAACGATCTGTAAAAGGGGCATACACTGTGATGATATGGAAGCACGCTACATAGCTGAGACACCAATGATCTGCAACAGGTGGGCAGAGGCTCCACGGTATCACTCTCAACACAGTTCATCATAAAAAGGAGGCATACATAAGAGGAGATGTGAAATGGGTGTGATTCTATTTACGTTTGTGAACATTATTATATGTTGTGAACACTCTTGCCACCATTGTGCTACTAAATTTTTTTTAACTTTCCTAACCCTACCGCTACATCTGGGTACCTCCCTGACATCCACAGCAGAGGTGGAGGCAGCCTGCTGACCGCTACACCCTGTTTTCTGTGATGACTTTGGGGAACGGCCTCTGGAGGGCCAAGACCTGGATGGCCCCAGCCTGCTTTGGGTGTCATGCTGTTGGGCAGGTGAACCCACCCCCTCCCCTCAACCTGTGCAGCTGGAGGTGATGTGGTTACAGGAAGAGGTGACTGGGATTAGCTTGGCACTCCTGGGGTCATGTGGGTGGATGGCCTCAGGGTGTCCAGCTGCTGCTCCTCCTCTCTATGGGTTCCTGAGGGCTCCTCGCCAACTCCTGGAAGAGAAGGGGAAGCTGGAGTGAGATGGAGGTGCCTGCCCCCCTCTCGCATGTCTACTGATGGATGCCACTGATGGCAACAGCAACAGAGTGTAGCTCCTGCATGAGCTCAGGACCGATGCCCTGGACCAAGGTCTCTATGGCAGCTGCCATCCTGCCAGTGTTGACCTCGGTGCGTGGCATGTCAGCACTATCACCTCAAACTGAATGCAGACAGACTCCTCCATCGTCCGTTGCAATTTGAGGAGTGTGGCTGACATCCCTTCCTGATGTCCCCGTGATTTTTCTTTTTATTCATTCATGTGATGTGGGGCTTCGCTGCTGGGCCATCTTTAATTGCCCATCCCTAATTGCCCTTGAGAAGGTGGTGGTGAGCTGTCTTCTTGAGCCGCTGCAGTCCATGTGGTGTAGGTACACCCACAGTGCTGTTAGGGAGGGAGTTCCAAGATTTTGACCCAGTGACAGTGAAGGAATGGTGATATATTTCCAAATCAGGATGGTGAGCGACTTGGAGGGGAACCTCCAGGTGGTGATGTTCCCATTTATCCGCTGCCCTTGTCCTTCTAGATGGTAGTGGTTGTGGGTTTGGAAGGTGCTGTCAAAGGAGCCTTGGTGAGTTCCTGCAATGCATCGTTAGATAGTACATACTGCTGCTACTGTGCATCAGTGGTGGAGGGTGAGAATTTTTATAAATGTGGTGCCAATCAAATCGGCTGCTTTGTCCTGGATAGAGTCAAGCTTCTTGAGTGTTGTTGGAGCTGCACTCATCCAGGCAAATGGAGAATATTCAATCGTATTCCTGATTTGTAGACAGGCTTTGTGGAGTCAGGAAGTGAGTTACTTGCCACAGAATTCCCAGCCTCTGACCTGCTCTTGTATTCACAGCCACATTATTTATTTGGCTGGTCTGGTTCAGTTTCTGGCCAATGGTAACCCCCAGGATGCTGATAGTGGGGGATTTAGTGATGGTAATGCCATTGAACATCAAAGGGTGATGGTTGGATTCTCTCTTGTTGGAGATGGTTATTGCCTGACACTTGTGTGGTGCGAATGTTACTTTCCACTTGTCATCCCCAAGCCTGGATATTGTCCAGGTCTTGCTGCATCTGGACATGGACTGTTTCAATATCTGAGGAGTTGCGAACATTGTGCAATCAACAGCGAGCATCCCCACTTCTGATCTTATGATGGAAGGAAGGTCATTGATGAAGCAGCTGAAGATGGTTGGACCTAGGACACTACCCTGAGGAACTCCTGCAGTGATGTCCTGGAGCTGAGATGGTTGACCTCCAACAACCACAACCACCTTCCTTTGTTCTAGGTGTTACGCTAAACATCAGAGAGTTTTCCCCCCCGATTCCCATTGACTCCAGTTTTGCTCGGGCTCCTTGATGCCACACTCTGTCAAATGCTGCCTTGATGTCAAGGGCACTCACTCTCATCTCACCTGGGGAGTTCAGCTCTTTTGTCCATGTTTGAGCCAAGGCTGTATTGAGGTTAGGAGCTGAGTGGCCCAGATGGAACCCAAACTGGGCATCAGGGAACAGGTTATTGCTAAGCAAATGCCGCTTGATAGCACTGCTGATGACCCCTTCCATTACTTTACTAATGATCGAGATTGGACTAATGGAGCGGTAATTGATCGGGTTGGATTTGTCCTGCTTTATGTGTACAGGACATACCTGGGCAATTTTCCACATAGCCAGGTAGATGCCAGTGTTGTAGCTGTACTGGAACAGCTTGGCTAGGGACACGGCAAGTTCTGGAGCACAAGTCTTCAGTACTATTGGCAGAATATTGTCAGGGCCCACAGCCTTTGCAGTATCCATTGCCTTCAGCCGTTGATATCACATGGAGTGAATTGAATTAGCTGAAAACGGGCATCTGTGATGCTGGGTATCTCCGGAGGAGGCCGAGATGGATTATCCACTCGGCACTTCTGGCTGAAGATTGTTGCAAATGCTTCAGTCTTATCTTTTACACTGATGTGCTGGGCTCCTCCATCATTGAGGATGGGGATATTTGTGGAGCCTCCTCCTCTAACTGATTGTTGCTGCCACCAACTGATTTGGAATCAGGTTTGAGGGCTCGTTATCTGAGTGGACTCAGCAGAATGCTGACCTCCAGCGCTCCTGGGAGTGCCGGCGACCTTGGATATCCCTACCTCCACCTGCTGTGGGCCAGGTTGTGTGCTGTGCTCACCAGATTGTGACCCTGAATCTGCTCTAGAACTAGATCCCACCGAGATATGTGTCTCTGCACTGGTGGAGGGTGTGGGTGAGCGCTGTGACGGGTCTTCTGCTGAGGTGTCCTCAGGATCCTCACCCGAGGCCGTCGGGTGCTTGGCTGAGGTTCCTATGAAAGAAAGGAGAGATAATTAGTGCATGGCAGGTGATTCGAAAACAGGACCATACACTCAGTGTGGTTGCCTGAGGGATGAGCTGGTGCAGGAAGCTGTGTGTTTGCTGTTGACCTCAGCATCACCGCAGGATGGTCCAAGTCCTCTCCGGCAGCTCGATGGCACGGTTTTTGAACTGAGAGAAGATCTTGAGTTCTGCCATTCCACCCCCTGTGTCTGGGACCTCACTCCTGCGATTGTGTGCGAGCTTGTCCTGCATAAAGACTGATGGAGAGAGTATGAGTAGGCCGAATTCCAAGGCAGATGATAAGGGTGCCTGGCACATGTGGGTAGTGAGGGGGCCATGGACAGGACAAGGACTCAATCTCAAGAGGGGATGAGCCCAGATGGAGATGTGAGGGTGTATGTGAGAGAGTGAGTGAGATGCCAGTGAATGTGTGATGGGCTTGAGTTGAGAGTGATGAGATGGTTGACTTACCCTGGTGGCACAGATGAGATTCATCCTCTTTCTGAACTGGGTGCCTGCCCTCTCCTGTGCAGCGTTGGCATTGACCACCACTGCCAGCACTTCCCAAGCCGGAGTGGTGAACTTGTTGCCGTCCAGAGCAAGGGTAGAGGACATCACGGTGGGTCCTCAACTGCATCCAAAAGGCGTGCCAGTGAGGTGTCATTGAATTTGGGAGCTGCCGTCTTCTTGACTGTCAGGGCCCAGTCTTCAATGGAGCAGTCCTGGGCTGCCGAAATTGATGAATCCTGTGCGTGGCTGAACTTTAAAATGGCACCTGGAATAAGGAAGTGGAGTGAAGGCAGGCAAATCAGAAGCCGCCTGCCAGTGATCCGGCTTGTTTCCCGTCTGTCCATATATAGTAAGATGGGAAGAGCGCAAAAACCTGCCATTGCAGCCAACAGGTCAAACACCAATTTTCCCACCCACCACCACACTTAGTGCACTGAGGGGAAAATCCTGCCCTAGGTTTCTTTGCAAGATGATCTCTTGTAAAATACAACTTGCTTCTAGTAACTGATCATGTTCCCCAAACTGCCTGGGGAATAAATAATGTTAACAATAAGGTAAACAAGAATGTAATTACAGATGGAGCAGTAAATTCCTGGTTGCCAAATTCACTGACGACACAAAGATAAGTAGGAAAGTAAGTTGTGTGGAGGGCATAAGGAGGCTACAAACAGATATAGATAGGTTAAGTGAGTGGGCAAAGATCTGGCAGATGGAGTGAATATAATATGGGCAAATGTGAAATTGTCCATTTTGGCAGCAAGAATAAAAGAGAAGCATATTACCTAAATGGTGAGAGATTGCAGAGCTCTGAGGCAGAGGGATCTGGGTGTCCTAGTGCAAGAATCATAGAAAGCTAGTATGCAGGTACAGCAGGTAATTAGGAAAGCGGATAGAATGTTATCATTTATTGTGAGGTGAATTGAACACAAAAGTAGGAAGGTTATGCTTCAGTTATGCAGAGCACTGGTGAGGCCACATCTGGTGTACTGTGTACAGTATTGGTCACCTTATTTAAGGAAGGATGTAAATACATTGGAAGCAGTTCAGAGAAGGTTTACCAGACTAATACCTGGAATGGGTGGGTTGTCAGACTAGGCTTGTATCTGCTGGAGTTTAGAAGAGTAAGAGGCGACTTGGTTGAAACATATAAGATCCTGAGGGGACTTAACAGGGTGGATGTGGAGAGGATGTTTCCTCTTGTGAAGAACCTAGAACTAGGGGGTCACTGTTTAAAAATAAGGGGCACTCACTTAAAATAGAGATTAAGCCAAAGTTTTTCTCTCAGAGGGTCATGAGTCTTTGGAACTCTCTTCCTAAAAAGGTGGTGAAAGCGGAGTTTGATTATTTTTAAGGCAGCGGTGGATAGGCTCTTGGTAAGCATGGGAGTGATAGGATATCGGTGGTAGGCAGGATTCAGGTTTGATGTTACTATCTGATCAGTGTTGATCTTAGTAAATGGTGGACCAAGCTCAAGGAGCCAAATGGCCTACTCCTGCTCCTTGTTCATATGCTCTTATGTACATAACTGCATATACAACTATATACGTGATATAATAACAGCGTGTGTGACTGGGTATAGCACTCCTGTCTATATTATATAATAACACACCATGTGTTGCTGGGAATAACACTGTATATATTATATAATAACAGACTGTACATAACTGCATACAGCACTATATGTATATTACATAATAACACATTGTGCATTACTGGATATAACTGCGCTGTAGAGACAGGGTAAAGACAGGACATGCCCCCTTTTCATGGCACTAGCTGCCATATGGTAAGTTTAATGGGCCAGTGTGAACGTTACTGAATGGGTGAATGGGTTTTGTGGTAGTGTGGGTAGTTGGGTGAGGTAAGTGGTAGATGGGTAAGGTGGTGAGGTAGTAGGTGGATAAGTTGGTAGTTGGGTAAGGTAGCAGGCGGGTAGTGTGGTAGGGTGACAGGATGGTTGGGTGGCAGGTAGGTGAGGTGGTGGCTGGGTCGGGGTAGTTGGGTCTGGTCTGGGGAGACTTGTATGGTTGGATTTGATTGGGCGGTTGAGGAGTGCAGTCAGGAGGTTAGGTGAGTAGTCGGGGAGAAACATGGGGTAGTTGGGTGCTCAGGATGGAGTCAGGGTGTCAGTCTGAGTGACTGAGGTGTCAGTTCTGGAGTTATCCAGGAGTTAGACTAAGTTCTCTCTCTTTCACATTTCCTGGATAACAATCCACGTAAATATCATGGAACTATCCGAAGTCTCTGACTCCAGCTTACAGCCAGAGATATTCACAAAGTGTCCCTGGGAGCAGGAGAAATGCCCATCAGAAGTTAAAATTTCCCAGGCAATTCCCTTTGAGGCCAATACATCAGGGCTTCTGCAGGGTCTCGAAGCACATTTGGAGTAATGCATCCATTCTCCAACAATACAGAGACTGGAAGATCTGGGCCTATATAACACACCATATGTTACTGGATATAACACTGTATGTATTCTATGATAACAGTGTGGCTTACTGAGTATAACACTATATATTCTATAATAATGGTGTGGTTCACTGAGTATAATACTGTATATTCCATAATAATAGTGTGTTATGGGTATAACACTGTGTATATTATATAATAAGTGTGTGTAACTGGGTATAACACTATATATTCTATAATAAGTGCCTGTTACTGGATATAACAGTGTATATATTCTCTAATAACAGTGTGTGTTACTGGGTATAATACTGTATATTTTCTATAATAGTGTGTTACTGGGGATAAAACTGTATATTCTATAATAACGATGTGTGTTACTTGGTATAACACTATATACATTCTATAATAATGATGTGTGTTACTGGGTATAACACTATATACATTCTATAATAACGGTGTGTGTTACTGAATATAACACTGTATATATTCTATAACAACAAAAACAGAATTACTTGGAAAAACTCAGCAGGTCTGGCAGCATTGGCGGAGAAGAAAAGAGTTGACGTTTCGAGTCCTCATGACCCTTCAACAGAACTGAGTAATATTAGGAGAGGGGTGAAATATAAGCTGGTTTAAGGTGGGGGGGAGTAGGGGGGAGAGAAGTGGGGGGGGCGGGGGTGGGGGGGTTTGTGGTTGTAGGGACACGCAAGCAGTGATAGGAGCATGGAGGTTTTTTCCCACCTATAACCGTGATTCCTCTGACACCTTACGTCACATCAACAATATCCAGTTCTCTGGCCCCAACCGCTTCCTCTTCACCATGGATGTCCAATCCCTCTACACTTTCCATCCCCCACCAGGATGGTCTGAGGGCCCTTAGCTTCTTCTTCCGAACAGAGGCCTGAACAATCCCCATCCACCACTACGCTCCTCCGTCTGGCTGAACTTGTTCTCACACTGAACAATTTCTCCTTCAACTCCTCTCACTTCCTCCAAATAAAAGGTGGGCTATGGGTACCCACATGGGGCCCAGCAATGCTTGTTTCTTTATGGGGTATGTGGAACATTCCTTGTTCCAGTCCTACTCCGGCCCCCTTCCACAACTCTTTCTCCGGTACATCCGGTGATTACTTCAGTGCTGCTTCATGCTCTCGTTGGGACCTGGAAAAAATTATTAATTTTGCTTCCAATCTCCACTCCTCCATTATTTTCACATGGTCCATCTCTGACACTTCCCTTCCCTTCCTTGACCTCTCTGTCTCAATTTCTGGTGACAGACTGTCGACCAATATTCACTACAAGCTCACCGACTCCCACAGCTACCTCGACTACAGCTCCTCACACCCCGCTTCCTGTAAGGACTCCATCCCATTCTCTCAGTTCCTTCACCTCCGTCGCATCTGTTCTGATGATGCTACCTTCAAAAACAGTTCCTCTGACATGTCCTCCTTCTTCCTTAACCGAGGTTTTCCACCCATGGTCGTTGACAGGGCCCTCAACCGTGTCCAGCCCATCTCACGCGCATCCGCCCTCACGCCTTCTCCTCCCTCCCAGAAACATGATAGGGTCCCCCTTGTCCTCACTTATCACCTCACCAGCCTCCGCATTCAAAGGATCATCCTCCGCCATTTCCGCCAACTCCAGCATGATGCCATCACCAAACACATCTTCCCTTCACCCCTCCCCGGCGGCATTCCGTAGGGATCATTCCCTCCGGGACACCCTGGTCCACTCCTCCATCACCCCCTACTCCTCAACCCCCTCCTATGGCACCACTCCATGCCCACGCAAAAGATGCAGCATCTGCCCCTTCACTTCCTCTCTCCTCACCGATCAAGGGCCCAAACACTCCTTTCAAGTGAAGCAGCATCTCACTTGCATTTCCTCTAACTTAGTCTACTGCATTCGTTGCTCCCAATGCGGTCTCCTCTACATTGGAGAGACCAAACGTAAACTGGGCGACCGATTTGTAGAACACCTGTGGTCTGTCTGCAAGAAAGACCCAAACCTCCCTGTCGCTTGCTATTTTAACACTCCACCCTGCTCTCTTGCCCACATGTCTGTCCTTGGCTTGCTGCATTGTTCCAGTGAAGCCCAACGCAAACTGGAGGAACAGCACCTCATCTTCCGACTAGGCACTTTACAGCCTTCCGGACTGAATATTGAATTCAACAACTTTAGATCTTGAACTCCCTCCTCCATCCCCACCCCCTTTCTGTTTCTTCCCCCTTCCTTTTGTTTTTTCCAATAATTTATACAGATTTTTCTTTTCCCACCTATTTCCATTATATTTAAATCTATACCTTTTATGCCCTGTTAGTCTTTCCACCCCACCCCCACTAGAGCTGTACCTTGTGTGTCTTGCCATCCAATCTTAATTAGCACATTCGTTTAGATAATATCACCACTTTCAACACCTCTTTGTTCTTTTGTCTGTGACACCTTTTGATTATCTGCTCCTATCACTGCTTGCTTGTCCCTACAACCACACCCCCCCCATTTCTCTCCCCCCACACCACCCCCCCACCCCGCACCTTAAACCAGCTTATATTTCACCCCTCTCCTAAAATTACTCAGTTCTGTTGAAGGGTCATGAGAACTCGAAACGTCAACTCTTTTCTTCTCCGCCGATGCTGCCAGACCTGCTGTGTTTTTCCAGGTAATTCTGTTTTTGTTTTGGATTTCCAGCATCCATAGTTTTTTGTTTTTATTTCTATAACAACAGTATGTATTACTGGGTATAACACACCAATCTCTTACACTGTATCAGTGATACAGTCACTACCTTGTTGGAATGTGGTGTGTTCCACTGATCTCATGTCCTAGTTATTACCATACTGGACTCAGCGTTTTAGTGGTATATCCTGTTAAGCAATCTCCCAATATGGAACAGGGAGAATCCAGACAGCGTCAGGGAGGGAGGGTGGGGAAGGCAGGCTGGAGAAACGGAAACCATAAACCTCAGGTAAACTCAGAGCCTGACATTTCTGAGAGGTGACCACTCAGCTGCAGGTTGACAGAGACGGTTAACCGGACTGTGTTGATCCTGGAATCCAAAGAAGCACTCAATCTGTGCCCAGACCAATTTCAAATGATTCCAGGCTAGAGGTGCTCATGTGGCGACATCGAGTATCATCCACACATCCATAACCGGGTACTCAGATACTGCTAAAATGGGATCGGGGCTTCTGCAATCAGCGTTTTGTGAGAAAGAGACACAGAAACAACAACAGAGTGAGAGATCAATTAATGAAGGTGGAGGAGAAAGAGAGAGAGGGAGAGAAACAGTGAGATGGAAAGATAGAGACAGTCACCTACATACCAATTTCTGTCAGGCTCCAGTTGTGAGGTATCTGCAAGTGAAACGTTAAATCCACCAGAGCCAAATACAAGCAGCATCGTGTAGCCTCTTCCCTAGGAATCACTGTCCTTCTGAGCTCATGAAAGCTTGCTCCAACAGGTCTGGAAAATTTAAGAAAGCCCTCTTCCCTTCACTCGCTTACACCCCTGTCCCTCTCGCTGTCCCACAAGCACGACTAGGCAGAATCCACCGACTGAATCCAGATGCCAATGACTCTCATCCCTCCTGTCGAGTGAATTCCACAAATGTGTGAAGTACATGGACTAAAATTGTAACAGAAAAGCAACAATGAAAAACGTTTTCCCATGAAGAGATGTCTCCATTCAGTGAAACTTGATCACCATCCCTCGGCGGAACTGTAGAATAATTTATTCAATTATTGCTGCATATTTTGTGCCTTGCTTTGGCTACATCAAGCCTGTTCATGGTCCAGTAGTCTGTTGATTAACTTTGCCCTAATTTCAGCAAGTACACTGGTTGCCTTGTCTTCAGTTCTGCAGTGTTCTCTTGGGCCTAAATGCTTCCTCATGCAATACAGAGAGATAGGGAGAGGAGAGAGAGAGAGAGAGGAGAGGGAGAGAGAGAGAGAGGGAGAGATGCATGTAGAATTCAAATAGACAGAATGGAAGAGTCCAGAGCCCTGGACACAGTTGCTTTGACTAAAATTTGCTCTAAAATGATGATGGGCATGGAGCCTGGCGGAAAACACCAGAACAATTCTCCACTCTGTCTTGTTTCTATGTGGCTGGCTCTCTCTGCAGCTCAGCTTGGCAGTTTTCATTTCTAATGGGCATGTTCAGTTTGCCTCGTTCTATTTGAGACAAAGGCTTTCCATGTAACTGAGAGCTGGGTTTCTTACCAAAGCACGTAGCTTGCCAGCCTCCAGATTAAAAAAACAGGCTAGAGAGAATGAATTCTCCAACTTTCAACAGCTCCTATCAGTCCCCAGAAACCCCTCAGTTCCTGCTAATGCCAGCAGCACTGGTTAGCTAAAGATCAGGATCCATCCCGGATTTACAATGTGTCAGCCAGCACTAAGAGAGAGCTGGCACCAAATTTCAAAGATGTAAACTAGACCCCCAATCAGTTAGCTTTAGAGTGAAGAGCAGTCTCGCTATTTATATCAGTCTCAGGTTCAGTTTAATTGGTTACTGAGACCTAGTTTGCTAAGTATTTAGGTTCATTAGTTAATGAGATCACTAGTTAGGGAGGGTTATTTGTTAGTGAAAATTATTGCTTACTTGGATTTTCTCATTTTTGAGCCTGTTTAATTTTTCATCAGGAATAAATCTGATTCAGTTAATCTAATACTAAATCCCAATCCCTCATAATCATATCAAACCACCATCTTTCTCCTGATCCCCATACTTCATCCCAATACTTTCGTCCTGTCTCTACCTCACTCCCCCATCTCTACCTCCGCTCCCCCGTCTCTACCTCCACTCCCCAAGTCTCTATCTCACTCCCCATCTCCATCTCACTCCCCCATCTCTATCTCACTCTTCCTATTTCACCCCCCATATCCCTACTCACTCCCTGTCTCTATCACATTCCTTCTTATCCTAATCCTACCACACTGCTCCTGTCCTATTTCCCCCTTGTTCTGCATCTCCAACTCATTGAGGCATTAACCACAAGGCTGTGGGAGAGGTTTATGCAGTTGACAGATGTGTGTGTACATATGTGTATATGTGTGCGTGCATGCGTGTGTGTGTGTGTGTGTTGTGAGTGTTTCTGTGTCAGTGTGAATTTGCATCTGAGTTTGTGGAAGTGTTTATGTGTGTGTGAGTATGTTTGCATGCGTTTGTGAGCGTCAATGTATGTGTTTGCGTCTGTGTATGTGTTTGTGGGTGTGTGTGTACACGAGCACGTGCCTGAATCCATACGTGCGCTTGCGTGAATCAGTGTGAGAGTGTGGACATGATTGTGAGTCAGTGCTTGTGAATGTGCATGTGTGTGCACATAAGTGTGTGTGTGTGTGTGTGTGTGTGTGTGTGCAAGTGTGAGATGTGGCATGCTGATAGAGGGCAATACCACATATGAAGGAATACCCTGCTGACACTCACTGTCCAGACTCAATCAGGAAAGTAGTTTATAACCCTGAGCCGAGGGAGAGTTAACAACACTGGAGTGGGGGCAGGCACGTGCAGGACTAGAAAGTAGAAATTTAAATAGAAAATGAAGAATTAATATCTGACAGAGCATGGGGAAAAAATTCAGAAAAAGAAAAAGGCAAAAAAATCATGAATTTGCCATCAACTACTTGATCACAAATGCTGAACCTTTAGCAGAAAGTGAGGAAGAGGTAGAGATAATGACAGGGTGAGAGAGAGAGAAGGAAAGAGAGACAGAGTCAACAGAGAGAGAAAGGGAGTGGGAGGGAAAGAGTGATGGAGACTGAGGCAGTCAGAAAGGGAAAGATAGAGAGAGAGAGAGAGAGACAGAGGCAGAGTTCCTGCCCGGGTCCAACAGCTGGTGGAGCACAGAGATGCCAATCATATCTCCATCACATAAATATTCCAATCTATTGGTCTCCCCTCAAACTGTGGGATCCTCCCCTCCTTCACTGCCCTCAAAATGTAGGACTCTCCCCTCCCTCACTCCCCCCAAACTGTAGGACTCCTCCCCTTGCTCACTTCCCTCAAACTGTGGGACGCTTCCCCTCCCAAACTCTCCCTGCAAAATGTGGGATGCCTCCCCTCCCTCACTCTCCCCTCAAACTGTGGAACTTCTCCCCTCTCCCACTTCCCCTCAAACACGGGACTGCTCCCCTCCCTCATTCACTCCCCCTCAAACTGTGGGACTCCTCCCTTCCCTCCCTCACTCCACCCTCAAACTGTGGGACTCCACCCTTCCCTCCCTCAATTTCCCCTCAAAATATGGGACTCCACCCTTCCCACCCTCAATCTCCCCTCAAACTGTGGGTTAACTCTAACACTGCTCCAATACTAGCTACTGAGCATGTGCGTAAGGAGCTATGTCATAATGATGTCACTCAGGGAGAGGGGAAGCAGTATATTTCCGTTTTGATGTTATGTAATCTTGTATACAGTTAGTTATGTTAATAAGAGTACTTTTAAAGAACGATCCTTGCCTCCAGGCAATCTCTTACCAGATTAGGACACTCAATGTCTTCCGTGACAACCCAATGATAACAAATGGTGGCAGCAGTTACTACACCCACAGAGGAACAGTGAAAAAAAAGGAGGGAAACAGCCTTTAGAGCAGCTCAGAAGCAGCAGAGAACAGTGGGTAAAGGACTTCACTCTTCAACAGTGGCATGAAATGGGTGATCAAACATCAAGATCTCATTTCGCACTCCCTCCTGACCTGTTCAGCCAATTTTACATCATCATCTTCCATTCTGCCCTGTGTCCTCTGATGTGGAGAGCTCATGGAAAGTGAAGGCATTCAACATATTAACTTTTACAGATCAGGAAGCCAGTGGATGATGTAAGATGATTCCTGTGTGATTGATGGTAGACACCATGATACAATTGATCTGCCTCCCTGACTGCATCAACATTTACATAGCAAAATGAGGCAAATTATCTTTGGTCACACTTGACTGTGAGTGTCACAGTTAGAACATTACATAAAGTTTACAGTTAAACTTCCCTCATAAGAATATCTGAGTGCGACATCACAAACCAGCATTTATTTTTCACAGCACCGAATAACAATATTTTCTCCATCTGCTGGAGGGAGCTTTACTCTGTATCTAACCCCGTGCTGTACCTGTCCTGGGAGTGTTTGATGGGAACAGTGTAGAGGGAGCTTTACTCTGTATCTAACCCCATGCTGTACCTGCCCTGGGAGTGTTTGTTTGGGACAGTGTAGAGGGAACTTCACTCTGTATCTAATCCTGTGCTGTGTCTGCTCTGGGAGTGTTTGAAGAGGCACTCAGAAGGCACTGCTCTGATGTGGCCCACTTGTTTGAGACTGTAAAGCCCTGTGCCTTCACTCCTTTGGTGTTCTGCTATATAAAATTAAGCCCCCATCTCATACATCCATTGTGCAGGTATTCTCAATATTGGTAGTCCCCACCTGCAGCCTCATCCTTCTAAATTGAGTGTCCAGGTGATGACTGTACAGAGTTCCTGCCAGTGGAATGGTCTGGCCCACGTGTTTGCCTCTTTCTTACAAGTGTATTTCTCATCTTTCACAACTTTTCTCCAGCTAATCAGCACTTTCTCTTTCACAACCTGTCATTCATGGATCTGCAAACCAAACTGAGCAAACAGTGCACTTCCAAACATCTAACCAGCTGCTGCTCCTCAAATTCCACTGTGACAGGGAAACAAATTTTGCAGCACCGTCCTGTAACCCCAAATTCACCCTCAGATATGGAATAATGTCCAGCTGTCCTCAAACAAACAACTGGGAACACAAAGACTGAGAGAAAGGATGAGTAAATGAAATTATAAACTACAGAGACAGAAACACATTTTCCTGGTCCTTGTGTGGCATGAATGATTTGGTTCTAATGGCTGATGATTTGGGCCTGAGGTCTAATGTCAGCTATGGAATGCAAGCTACCAGGGAAGATTAAAATGACTGATTGACAAACAGGATGGTGGGTCTGAACAGGGCCTCTTACCTTCTCCCTCTCCATCTATTGGGCTACTGTCTCCCTCTGAGGAGATAAGAAGAGACAGAGTGTGAGGAGAGTAAATCTGTATCAGTGTGAGCTCACACCTGGTTGTCAGGAACAGGAGGAGGACCTTTCAATTCTGTTCCACTTCTCTGCCTCTCTCCCTTGATTGCATTACCCAACAAAAATCTATCCAACTCTGACTGAAAATTTCAATTGACCCCCAGTATCCACAGCTTTGTGTGGAGTGACTTCCTAATTCCCAGCAGCCCTTTGTGTGAAGAAATGCTTCCTGACATCACCACTGAACGGCCTGACTCTAAATTTCAGATATCTAAGGAAATAGTTGCTCTCCGTCTCGTATATAAAATCCTTTACTAATTTTAAAAACCTCAATCGATTTACCCTTCAATTTTCCAAATTCATGGTATTGTAATCCCAGTCAATGCACCCTGCCCTTGTGATTTAACCCTCTAATCCCCGATGCCTTTTAATGGAAGGTTCTTTTAGTTGCTTGATCTGATATCCCTGAGAGAGCTCATCAGTTGTGGTACAGGTCGAAAGCATGTTTTCCCCAGAGAGTACACAATATGTGTGACCTGTTAGAACATTTTCTGGGACTTTTTCTGGGAGGCCCAATAAGTAACTCCATTGTCTATTGTGGAACATGGCCACAGAGAGAGGGAGGATCAAAGGTTCCATTTTAAAACATGTTCTGATGTTGGGGCAGAAGTAACCAAGCTAGAGGCTGGGAAAAAAACTGCACAACTGGAGGGTCAGTACTGAGGGAGTGCTGCACTGTTGGAGGGTCAGTACTGCTGGAGTACTGCACTGTCAGGGGGTCAGTACTGAGGGAATGCTGCACTGTCAGAGGGTCAGTACTGAGGGAGCACTGCACTGTCAGAGGGTCAGTACTGAGGGAGTGCTGCACTGTCAGGGGGTCAGTACTGAGGGAGTACTGCACTGTCAGGGGGTCAATACTGAGGGAGTGCTGTACTGTCGGAGGGTCAGTACTGAGGGAGCGCTGCACTGTCAGAGGGTCAGTACTGAGGGTGCGCTGCACTGTCAGAGGGTCAATACTCAGGGAGTGCTGCACTGACAGGGGATCAGTACTGAGGGAGTGCTGCACTGACAGGGGGTCAGTACTGAGGGTGTACTGCACTGACAGCGGGTCAGTACTGAGGGAGTACTGCACTGTCAGAGGGTCAGTACTGAGGGAGTGCTGTACTGTCGGAGGGTCAGTGGCGAGGGAGTGCTGCACTGTCTGAGGGTCAGTACCGAGGGAGTGCTGCACTGTTAGTGGTGCTATTTTTTAGATGTGACATTAGTCCAAAACCATGTCTCCCCTCTCAGGTGGGTGTAAAGTATCCCCGAGCACTCCTGCAGAGAAGGGCAGAGTAGTTTCTTGTCAGTATCATGGACAATATTTATCCCTAAAATACTAAAACATATGATCTGGTCTTCATCACTTTGCTATTTATGGGCTTCTGGTGTTCCATGTTGGTTGTTGTATTTCCTACATTGCTATGCTGACTATAGTCCAAATGTAAATCATCCATTGTAAAGAGCTTTGGCACATCCTTAAGTTGTGAAAGGTGCTATGTAAATGCTATTCTTTGTCCCTCCTTTAAATCCTTAACAATCATTCAACGATATCAGAATATCTGCTAAGTGTATGTCCCCTTTCCTCAGCCGCCCATCAAAACAGGGAGAAATACCACTGAGAGGAGGTCATTTGGCCCATCGAACCTGTACTGGCTCTTTTGAAGAGCAATCCACTTAGCCCCATTTCTCTGCCCTCCCCGCAAATCACTGCACCTTTTTCTTCTTCGAATATTTATCCAATTCCTTTTTGTAGGTTATTATTGAATCTGTTTCCACTGCCCTTTCAGGCAGTGCATTCTGGATCGTAGCCACTTGTTGAGTGAGAAAGATTTCCCTCATGTCACAGAATCACAGAGTTGTTACAGCACAGAAGAACGCCATTCAGCCCATCATGTCTGCATTGGCTCCCCGAAGGAGCAATTAACTTAGTATCATTCTCCTGCCTTCTTCCTGAAACCCTGCACATTCCTCCTTTTCAGATAGCAGCCTAATTCGCTACTGAATATCTCGATTGGACCTACCTCCACCACACTCTTGAGCAATGCATTTCAGATCCTAACCACTCGCTGCATAAACAAATATTTCCATGTGTCACTTTTGGTTCTTTTGCTAATATCCAAAAGATTTTGCAGTATTTTCCATCTCCTTCTCCCTCATCATTTCCCTCTCCATCTCCCTCTTCATCTCCTTCTTACTCTCCCTCCCTGTCTTGTGCTCCATCTCCATCTATGTCTCGCTCTCTATCTCTGTCTCTCCACCTCTGTCTCTCTCTCTCTCCTCACTTCACTCTCACTCTCCGTTTCCCTCTCCCTCTCCATGATGAGGCTTTGCATAGGATTTGACCATCAGGTTAACAGATGATTGTACCTTGTCCGAGCGCTGCTGACTGGAGGAGGACATCAGCTGGATTGTGAGGCTTCAGGCCCAGTGCAGAGAGTGGAGTCTTAGCTAGTCCTGGTGGGGAACGGACAGCTGCAATAAAACAAGAGGTTTGAAGCTTAGAAAGGAAGTCACAGAAAGGAATCAACTTGATGAAGCATCAAACAGGAGGGGCTGAATTTTCCCAGTGGGGATAGTAATTTGGAAGGCAGGGGAACCAGGTGAGTTGGAATGGCTCCTCGATGCATTCCAGTCACTGAGAAAGCTTGCAGGCGGTGGGCCAGCATGCAGGTTGACTGTATATTTAATGTCCCAATGGGGAGTCATTTAAAGCACTTGCTGGCATTTATTTGTCCTGGAGCTCCCGCCTTCCCCCGACCCAGGGTCGAGAATGCAAGCTTCACGGTGGCAACTTCCTTGTGGGTATCCTGGAGGGAGTTGGGGCGACTGCCTCTGCAGGCTCTACGAGGAATCCAGAGGGGATTCCCCTCCACTCCAAGGGGGTCTGCTCTGAAACTCTATTTTATATTCACCCCTCTAAGGGATCCATATTGAAATACCCTCCAGCTCTCCTATCTGACTAAGCAGTGCCCACCTCTCCCTCTTCCAACCCTCTGATTGGACTGGCAGCTCTGGGACCCTGTTACACTGTTCTGATTGGATGGCCAGCATTGAGGTGACCAATTCAGGAATCCGCAAATATCCCTGTGCTGCTCTCACTCCTGACAAGTTCGGCTTGTGACCCGATGTTGGGAAGGTTCTGCTCATGGTCTGGTGGGACACAGTCTGGTGGGATACAGTCCACTGGGATATGGTCTGCTGGGACACAAAGGGACACAGTTTGCTGGGACACAGTCAGCTGGGACAAGTCTGTTGGGACATCGTCTGGTGTGACATAGTTTTGTGGGACACAGTCTACTAGGAGATGGTCATCTGGGACACGGCCCCAAGGACATGGCCTTCTGGGCCAAGTCTTCAGAGACACCGGCGTCTGGGGCATGGTCTGGTGGGGCACAGTCTGCCGGCGCACAGTCTGCCGGCACGCGGTCTGCTGGGCCATGGTCTGCTATGCTGACCCATCCCACACCTTCAGAGGAAGTCATTTCGATCTACCCAATGCATGACATATCGACAGGCCACACGCAGATCTTGACATTCCCAGTAGTGCAAGCTAGTTTTGGTAATAGTCAGTTGTATTTATTAGAAGTTAGTAGTAATAATCATAGTTAGTTGTAGTTGATAGATAATAGTAGCTTGTAGTGGTTGTAGCAGCAGCAGTAGTGGTTTGTACTCCAAGTAGCAATAGTTAATAGTAAACAATGATTGTATTAGGTGTGATTGATTGTAGTTAGTAAGAAGCTGTGCTGATGGTTTCTGTGATTCATTCGCTAGGATTCGCCATGTCCCTGTCTTGGGTCATGTTCTGGAGAAGCAAAAGGACATGGCAGCTATTTAGTTAATGATACCCAGAGTGTGACAGGAAGGGACAGAGTGTATAAATATTTTTTTAAAAGCATCAAATAAGGTCAAAGGGGGAAAAATTGTAAAAAGGCAAAATAAATGGCTCTTTACTTGAATGCACGTAGTATTTGGAATAAAATAAATGAATTAACGGCACTAATTGAGGTTAATGGGTGTGATCTTATAGCTCTTACAGAGACATGGTTATAAGGAGATGAAAGCTGGAACTAAATATTCAGGGGTATGTGACTTTTGGAAAGGATAGGCAGGAAGGAAAGGGTGCTGGGGTAGCTTTGTTAGTACGAGATGGTATAAGTATGATAGCAAGAAAGGATCTTGGATCGGAAGGTGTAAAATCCATATGGGTGGAGGTAAGAAAAAACAAGGGGAAGAAGACACTGGTGGGGGTAGTCTATAGGCCCCCTAATAGTAGTTATACTGTAGGACAGGTAATAAATCAGGGTATAATGAGGGCATGTGAAAAAGGCAGTTCATTAATCATGGGTGACTTTAACCTTCATGTTGATTGGGAAAATCACATTGGCAGAGGCAGCCACAAGCAAGAATTCATAGGGCAGAATTTTCTGCCTGCCGGGTGGGCGGGCCTGACCCAATCTCCGGTGGGGTGGGGAGCTGATACCCGCTGGAGAAGCGTGCCCTGCCGCCATTTTACGTGGGAGGGGCCAATTAAGGCCCGCCCAGTGTGACGGCCGGCGGGAAGCGCTATACGCTTCCTGTGCAGGCAAGGGCGGGTGGGGGGGGCGATTCCCCAACTGTGAGAGTGCGCTCTTTTGATCATTCGCATGAAAAAGAGCGCACATCCCCCTGAGGCTAAGTGCTGCCTCAGGGAGATCGCTTACACTTCTAGAAATATGAAAATTAGAAAAAAAAAACTCCCTAACATGTCACATGAGATGGGGCATGTTCATAATTTACATTATAAGTTTATTAAACTTTTTAAATCCCTATATGAAGCTTCATTCCACCGTTGGATGAGGTTACATGTTTTCTCTAGTTGCTGCCGGGGCTCCTGGCCTGCCCACTAACCTTAAGGTTGGACGGGCAGGTCTTTTAATTGTTTAAATGATCCTATCAATGGCCTCAATTGGCCATTGACAGGTCGGTGGGTGCACAGCTGATTTGGCTGCGCCCCCGCCTTCCTGAAAATTTAAATGGGGTGGGATGATGTCGGGGGTTCCACCCGACATCATCCTGCGTCATTTTGCATGCTGGCGAGCGGTCCCCGCCCCCTGCTCACCGACAGCAAAATTCAGGCCATAGAGTTTATATGGGATAGTTTCCAAGAACAATATGTTGTGGATCCAACCAGGAATCAGGCTACTTTGGATCTGGAGATGTGTAATGAGGCAGGTTTTATAAATGGTAAAAGATACCCTAGGAAACAGTGACCATAACATGGCAGAATTTAGCATTCAGTTTGAGAGTGAAAAACGTGGGTCAGAAGCAACTGTACTAAACTTAAATAAGGGTAATTACAAAGCAGTGAGAGCAGAGTTGGCTGGAGTGGACTGGGAAAGGAGTTTAGCAGAAAATATGGTTGATGAACAATGGCAGACATTTAAGAAAATAGTTCATGACTCACAACAAAGATATACCCCAGTGAGGGAGAAAGATTCTTGGAAGGGAATAAACCAACCATGGTTAGCCAAGGAAGTTAAGCATAGTATCAAATTAAAAGAAAATACATACAATGTGGCAAAGATTAGTGGTAAGCCAGAGGGTTAGGAAAGTTTTAAAAACCAACAAAAGGTGACAAAAAAAATAAAAAGGGAGAAAATAAACTTTGAGGGTAAACTAGCAAGTAATACAAAAACGGACAATAAGAGCTTCTTTAAATATATAAAAAAGAAGAGAGAGGCCAAAGTGAACACAGGCCCCTTGCAGAATAAGGCTGGGGAAATAATAATGGGGAACCGGGAAATGGTAGAGGAGTTGAATAAGTACTTTGCTTCAGTCTTCACAGTAGAGCATACTAATAGCATTCCAGTACTAAATAATCAAGGGGGAGAAGAGGCGGAGGAAATAAATACAAAAACTATCACTAGAGAAAAAGTACTAGGAAAACTAATGGGGCTGAAGGCCGATAATTCTCCTGGGCCTGATGGGTTGCATCCTAGGATATTAAAGGAAGTAGCTACACAGGTAGTGGAGGCACTGGTAGTAATCTTCTGGAAGATTCTGGAAAAGTCCCAGAGGATTGGAAAACTGCCAATAAGGAACAACCTTATTCAAAAAGGGAGAGAGGCAAAAAACAGGTAATTATAGACCAGTTAGCTTAATACCTGTCATTGGAAAAAGGCCTATTATAAAGTGTGTAATAGCAGAGGATTTAAGATTACACAATCTAATCAAGCAGAGTCAGCATGGCTTCATGAAGGGGGAATCCCGCCTGACAAATTTATTAGAATTCTTTGAGGAGGATAGATAAAGGGGAACCAGTAGATGTAATATATTTGGATTACCAAAAGGCATTCGATAAGATACAGCACATAAGGCTACTTAATAAAATACGAGCCTATGGTGTTGGGGTGGTATAGTTGCATGGATAGAGGACTGGCTAATTAATTGAAGACAGCGAGTTGGGATAAGGGGGGCATTTTCATGATGGCAACCAATAACTGGCAGAGTGCCTCGGGATCAGTGCTAGGGCCTCAATTACTTACGATATCTGTTAATGATTTAGATGAGGGAAGTGAATATACTATTGCCAAGTTTACAGATGATACAAAAACAGGTGGGAAAGCAAGTGGTGAGGATAACACAAGGAGCCTACAGAGGGATATAGACAGGTTAAGCGAATGGGAAAAAAGTGGCAGATGGAATATAATGTGGGAAAATGTGAGGTTATGTACTTTGGCAGGAAGAATAGAGGAGCTGAATATTGTTTAAATAGAGAAAGATTGCAGAAAGCTACAGCACAGAGGGATTTGGGAGACTTTGCACATGAATCACAAGAAGCTAACATATAAATTCAAAAGGTAATAGGGAAGGCAAATAGAATATTGGCCTTTATTTCAAAGGGAATGAAGTATAAAAATAGGGAAGTCCTGCTAAAACTATACAAGGCACTAATGAGACCACACCTAGAATACTGTGAACAGTTTTGTTCCTCTTATCTAAGGAAAGATATACTGGCATTGGAGGCAGTCCAGAGAAGGTTCACTAGGTTGATACCGGGCATTGAGGAATTTTCTGATGAGGAGAGGTTGAGTAGGTTCTGTACTCATTGGAGTTCAGAAGAATGAGAGGCAACCTTAGTGAAACATATAAGATTCTTAGGGTGCTTGACAGGGTAGATACTGAGAGAAAAAAACAAAAAACTGCGGATGCTGGAAATCCAAAACAAAAACAGAATTACCTGGACAAACTCAACAGGTCTGGCAGCATCGGCGGAGAAGAAAAGAGTTGACGTTTCGAGTCCTCATGACCCTTCAACAGAACTGATCTTTCTTTACAAGGAGAGGGAATCATATATTTCCCTCTCCTTATTAAGAAAGATCAGCTCTGTTGAAGGGTCATGAGGACTCGAAACGTCAACTCTTTTCTTCTCCGCTGATGCTGCCAGACCTGCTGAGTTTGTCCAGGTAATTCTGTTTCTGTTTTAGATACTGAGAGGTTGTTTCCCCTTGTAGGAGAGTCTAGGACCAGAGGGCATAATCTCAGAGTAAGGGGTCACCCATTTAAGACAGAGATTAGGAGGAATTTCTTCTCTCAGAGGTAGTTAACTTGTGGAATTATTTACTGCAGAGAGCTGTAGAGGCTGGGTCGTTAAGTATATTCAAGGTGAGATAGACAGATCTTTAATCAGTAAGGGAATCAAGGGGTATGGGGAAAAGGCAGGAAAGTGAAGTTGAGGATTATCAGGTCAGCCATGATCTCACTGAATGGCGGAGCACTCTCAATGGGCTAAATGGTCTACTTCTGTTCCTATGTCTTATGGTCTTATGGGGCAGGGGATTGGTTTGGGATTGATACAGGGCTATGGGGAGAGAGTGGGGCATGGGATTAGTTTGGGATTGAAACATGGCAATGGAGAGAGAGCAGGTTAATGGAATTAGTTTGGGATTGATACAGGGCTATGGGGAAAGAGCAGGTCATGGGATTAGTTTGGGATTGATACATGGCTATGGAGAGAGCAGGTTAATGGGATTAGTTTGGGATTGATACAGGGCTATGGGGAAAGAGCAGGGCAGTGGGATTAGTTTGGGATTGATACAGGGCTATGGGGAGAGACCGGGGCAGTGGGATTAATTTGGGATTGATAAAGGGCTATGGGGAGAGAGTGAGGCAGTGGGATTAGTTTGGGGATTGATACAGGCCTATGGGGAGAGAGTGGGGCAGTGGGATTAGTTTGGGGATTGATACAGGGCTATGGGGAGAGAGTGGGGTAGTGGGGTTAGTTTGGTTTGTGTAATCTGTGATGAGTGGCAGGCTGGTTTGACACAGATAATCTTTTCTGTACTCTTTGCTCTCCACGTCTCTGTGAATTCAGGAATTTACGAACTTTGAAGTAAGGGGTTTGGGAAGAGAGAAATAAATCACCCAGAAAAGGGCAGTTCTCACCCCCACTGGTGGGACTCGTTGGCGTTCCTTCCATTTCTTCGAATGCTTCTCTGTAGCTGTGCATGTTGGGCTGATAAAGACAAAGTGAGACAAAGTGATCAAGATAGTTAAAGATGAGACCTGCAATCAGACGTGCACAGTGGTTCTGAGTAATTGTAATTCAGTCAAGTGAAAGATTCCTTCTAACACTCTTCACTGTTGAACTCAATTGAGGGTCTGCATTCTAAGGCAACATTATAGAATCATACAAACATATGGAGGCCATTCAGCCCCTTGAGCTGTTACAACAGGAACAGGAAAAGGCCATTCAGCCCCTCAAATCTATTACACAAGAACATCAGAGGCCATTGAGTCCCTCGAACCTATTACACAGGAACATCAGAGGCCATTCAGCCCCTCAAACCTGTTACACAGGAACAGGAAGAGACCATCCAAACCTGTTCCAAAACAAAAATCTGTCAATCCCCCTTGTGGAGGGGGACATGGTGTGATATGTTCCAGTTTCTAATTACTCACTGTGAAAATACATTTCCTCATTTCACTTCCTAATGGCCTGGCCATTTTAAGACACTGGTTAGAATATTGTGGAGAATTGTGGAGTCCCCAATTCGGGAAAAGATGTAAAGGCTGAACAAAGTGTCCAGAGGAGATTTCCCAGGATGTTACCAGGAATGAGGGGCTTCAGCTATGAGAAGAAATTGGAAAATGTTGGTCTGTTATCCTTGGAACAGAGAAGATTAGGAGGTAACCCAATAAGGTTTTCAAAATGATGAGAGGTTTTGATGGAGAAGATGGAGAAAAATGATTCCATCTGGTGAATGGATCAATAATACAAGATTATAGATTCCAATTCATTGGAAAACCATCTAGAGAGGAGATGAACAATTTTTTCACTGAGTTTTCAGGTTATGGAACACTGGACCTGAAAAGGGGCTGAAAGCTGATTCTATAAAACAATTTCAAAGGGTGTTGAACCAGTGCTGGAGAATGAGGAACTTACAGGGTTACAGACAGAAAGAGGCGATGTGGGACTAAACGTGACTGCTCTTTCAAAAAGTCAGCACTGGCACACTAGGCCGAATGGCCTCCTGTGCTGTACGTTTGTGTAATTTATAAAGTTAACACAACTATTTTTACTCCATTGGACACATTGATGCAGTGCTTGCCTATTGGTGGGGTGAGATTTGAAACCAATGCAATAGTTTATACCTTAAGCATTGCCTACAGGCCAGTGATGTTAGAAGATTGTGCTTGCAAGCACCACTCAAAAGGGAGTTTTGAGACTGGAGAAGCTGAGATTGTTCTCCTCAGAGCACAGAAGGTTAAGGGGAAATTTAATAGAGGTGTTCAGAATCATGAGGGGGTTTAGTGGATGAGGAGAAGCTATTTCCAGTTTGGGAAGGTTGGTAGCCAGAGGACACAGGTTTAAGGTCAATGTAAATGGAACCAGACAAGGAAGTGAGGAAAATATGTTTTAGACAGCGAGTTGTTGTGATCTGGAAGGTGCTGCCTGAAAGGCTGCTGGAAGCAGATTCAATAATCATTTCAAAAGAAATTGGATAAATTCTTGAAGGGAAAAGATTACAGGGCTATGGGGAAATGGCAGTGAGTATAAGACTAATTGGATAGCTCTTTCAAAGAACTGGCACTGGTATGATGGGCCAAATGGCCTCTCCATGTGCTGTACTTTTCTATGCAACACCCAGCCTTGTGTCAACTGTGATATCCTCCCAAATGCCAAAGGTGGATTTTCCATTCGTGGTCTCGCTCTCTCACGGGGTAACAGAGGCTGCTGAGACTGAATGGGACTACAATCCTTTAATATAGAAACAAATCCCAGCTGCTATCTCTGTGGGAATCACTTCCTGCTTTCCCTGGCTTCCTTCCCTACAACATTCCAATCCGATTCCCCTGTGAAATCCAGCCAACTCACCAAGCCCTACCCCAGCCTCACAGCCCATCGCTACCACATGATGGACCAGCAGGTATCAGCAACGGGAGAGGGAGTGAGGCTTCGGGAAACCCTACCCCAGTGAGAGTCAGTGTCCACAGGACACAGCAGATTATAAAAACCCAAACCCCGGTCAACACTATCTCACCTCTTTGGGTCGTCCTCCTGGATTAGCGGCGATAGAACTAGCCACCTCAGGGGACACACAACGTATTGGGGAACGCAAGGGTGGGCTTCGGGAGACACCACTGCTGTTGCCACTGTTCTCATACTGCCCCTCGCTGGTCGTTCGTCGTCTAGAGGTCGGTCCCATTTCCTCGGGGCTTGTGGCCTGTGACCTCACACCTGGGTCAACACAAAACCAACAGATAGGTCACTTAAACTTTGGAGCAATGTCAGCGCCGAGAGCACAATCTTTCCCAGGGATCCCAACAATGACGTTATCCTCACCCTCTCAAACATTTACACCACCCCTCCCCCAATCAGTGACACTCCCCCCTCCCCAATCAGTGACACTCCCCCTCCCTCAAACAGTGACACTCCCCCTCCCTCAAACAGTATCACTCCCCCTCCCTCAAACAGTATCACTCCCCCTCCCTCAAACAGTGACACTCCCCCTCCCTCAAACAGTGACACTCCCCCCTCCCAGAATCAGTGACACAGCCCCTCCCTCAAACAGTGACACTCCCGCTCTCCCAACCAGTGATGACACTGTCCCCTCCCCCAATCAGAGACACTCGCCCTCACCCAGTGACACTCCCACTTCCAAAGTCAGTGACACTGCCCTTCCCCGAATCAGTGACACTCCCCTTTCCACAATCAGTGACACTCTACCCTCCTCCATTGACGCTTTCCCCTTCCCCAATTAGTGACAGTCCCCCTCCTCCAATCAATGACACTTCCCCCTCCCCAATCAGTGACACTCCCCCTCCCAGAATCAGTGACACTCCCCCTCCCTCACAGTGACACTCCCCTTCCCTCAAACAGTGACACTCCTCCCTCCCAGAATCAGTGACACTCCTCCCTCCCTCACAGTGACACTCCCCTTCCCTCAAACAGTGACACTCCCGCTCTCCCAACCAGTGATGACACTGTCCCCTCCCCCAATCAGAGACACTCGCCCTCACCCAGTGACACTCCCACTTCCAAAGTCAGTGACACTGCCCTTCCCCGAATCAGTGACACTCCCCTTTCCACAATCAGTGACAATCCCCCCCTCCCCCATTGACGCTTTCCCCTTCCCCAATTAGTGACAGTCCCCCTCCTCCAATCAATGACACTTGCCCCTCCCCAATCAGTGACACTCCACCTCCCCCAATCATTGACACTCCCCCCTCCCCCAATCAGTGACACTTCTCCACCCCCCAATCAGTGACACTCCCCTCTCCACGAGTGATGCTTCCCCCTTCCCCAATCAGTGACACTCCTCCTCCGCCAATCAATGACACTCCCCCTCTGCCAATCAGTGACACTCCTCCTCCGCCAATCAGTGACACTCCTCCTCCGCCAATCAGTGACACTCCTCCTCCGCCAATCAGTGACACTCCCCCTCACCCAGTGACGCTTCCCCCTTCCCCAATCAGTGACACTGCCCCTCTGCCAATCAGTGACACCCCCCCTTCCCCAATCAGTGACACTCCACCTCCCCCAGTGACACTCCACCTCCCCCAGTGACACTCCACCTCCCCCAATCAGTGACACTCCACCTCCCCCAATCAGTGACACTCCACCTCCCCCAATCAGTGACACTCCACCTCCCACAATCAGTGACACTCCTCCTCCCCCAATCAGTGACACTCCACCTCCCACAATCAGTGACACTCCACCTCCCACAATCAGTGACACTCCACCTCCCCCAATCAGTGACACACCACCTCCCACAATCAGTGACACGCCCCCCCTCCCCCAATCATTGGCACTCCCCCTCCCCCAATCAGTGACACTTCTCTCTCCCCCAATCAGTGACACTCCCCTCTCCCCGAGTGATGCTTCCCCCTTCCCCAATCAGTGACACTCCTCCTCCGCCAATCAGTGACACTCCCGCCTTCCCCAATCAGTGACACTCCCGCCTTCCCCAATCAGTGACACTCCTCCTCCGCCAATCAGTGACACTCCTCCTCCGCCAATCAGTGACACTCCCGCCTTCCCCAATCAGTGACACTCCCGCCTTCTCCAATCAGTGACACTGCCCCCTCACCCAGTGACGCTTCCCCCTTCCCCAATCAGTGACACTCCACCTCCCCCAATCAGTGACACTCCTCCTCCCCCAATCAGTGACACTCCTCCTCCCCCAATCAGTGACACTCCCGCCTTCCCCAATCAGTGACACTCCTCCTCCCCCAATCAGTGACACTCCTCCTCCCCCAATCAGTGACACTCCACCTCCCCCAATCAGTGACACGCACCCCTCCCCCAATCAGTGACATGCACCCCTCCCCCAATCATTGGCACTCCCCCCTCCTCCAATCAGTGACACTTCTCCCTCCCCCAATCAGTGACACACCCCTCTCCCCGAGTGATGCTCCCCCTTCCCCAATCAGTGACACTCCTCCTCCCCCAATCAGTGACACTCCCGCCTTCCCCAATCAGTGACACTCCACCTCCCCCAATCAATGACACTCCCGCCTTCCCCAATCAGTGACACTCCCCCTCCCCCAATCAGTGACACTCCCCCTCCCCCAATCAGTGACACTCCACCTCCCCCAATCAATGACACTCCTGCCTTCCCCAATCAGTGACACTCCCCCTCCCCCAATCAGTGACACTCCCGCCTTCCCCAATCAGTGACACTCCCCCTTCCCCGAGTGATGCTTCCCCCTTCCCCAATCAGTGACAATCCCCCTCCCCCAATCAGTGACACTCCCCCTTCCCCGAGTGATGCTTCCCCCTTCCCCAATCAGTGACACTCCTCCTCCGCCAATCAGTAACACTCCCCCTCCGCCAATCAGTGACACTCCCCCTCCGCCAATCAGTGACGCTGCCCCCTCACCCAGTGACGCTACCCCCTTCCCCAATCAGTGACACTCCCCCTCTGCCAATCAGTGACACTCCCCCTTCCGCAACCATTGTCACTCCCCCCTGCCCCAATCAGTGACACTCCTCCTCCCCCAATCAGTGACACACCCCTTCCGCAATCAGTGACACACCCCCTTCCGCAATCAGTGACACACCCCCTTCCGCAATCAGTGACACACCCCCTTCCGCAATCAGTGACACTCCCCCTTCCGCAACCATTGTCACTCCCCCCTGCCCCAATCAGTGACACTCCTCCTCCCCCAATCAGTGACACTCCTCCTCCCCCAATCAGTGACACACCCCCTTCCGCAATCAGTGACACACCCCCTTCCGCAATCAGTGGCACTCCCCCTTCCGCAATCAGTGGCACTCCCCCTTCCGCAATCAGTGGCACTCCCCCTTCCGCAATCAGTGGCACTCCCCCTTCCGCAATCAGTGGCACTCCCCCTTCCGCAATCAGTGGCACTCCCCCTTCCGCAATCAGTGGCACTCCCCCTTCCGCAATCAGTGGCACTCCCCCTTCCGCAATCAGTGGCACTCCCCCTTCCGCAATCAGTGGCACTCCCCCTTCCGCAATCAGTGACACTCCCCCTCTGCCAATCAGTGACACTCCCCCCTCCCCCAATCAGTGACACTCCACCTCCCCCAATCAGTGACACTCCCCCCTGCCCCAGTGACACTTCCCATTTCCCCAATCAGTGACACTCCCCCTTCCGCAATCAGTGACACTCCCCCTTCCGCAATCAGTGACACTCCCCCTTCCGCAATCAGTGACACTCCCCTTTCCGCAATCAGTGACAATCCCCCCTCCCCCAATCAGTGACACTCCCCCTCTGCCAATCAGTGACACTCCCCCTTCCCCAATCAGTGACAATCCCCCTCTGCCAATCAGTGACACTTCACCTCCCCCAATCAGTGACACTCCCCCCTGCCCCAGTGACGCTTCCCATTTCCCCAATCAGTGACACTCCCCCTCTGCCAATCAGTGACAATCCCCCTCTGCCAATCAGTGACAATCCCCCTCTGCCAATCAGTGACAATCCCCCTCTGCCAATCAGTGACATTCTCCCTCTGCCAATCAGTGACATTCTCCCTCTGCCAATCAGTGACACTCCCCCCTTCCCCAATCAATGACACCCCCCCCTTCCCCAATCAGTGACACTCGCCCACCCCAAATCAGTGACACTCCCGCTCACACAATCAATGACACTAACCCTTTGCCCAATCAGTGAAACTCCTCCCTCCCCAAATCAGTGCCACTCACTCCTCCCCAAATCAGTGACAATCCTCCTCCCCAAACAGTGACACTCCCCCTCACACAATCAGTGACACTACCCCCTCCCACAATCAGTGACCACCCCCTCCCACAATCAGTGACACTCCCCCTCCCACAATCAGTGACACTCCCCCTCCCACAATCAGTGACACTCCCCCTCCCACAATCAGTGACACTCCCCCACCCAAAATTAGTGACACTCCCCACTCCCCAAATCAGTGACAATCCCCCTTCCAGAATCAGTGACACTCTCCCCTCCCCAAATCTGTGACGCTCCTCCTCCCCCAATCAATGACTCTCCTCCTCCCACAATCAGTGACACTGACCCTCCCCCAGAGACGCTTCCCCCTCCCCCAGAGACGCTTCCCCCTCCCCCAATCAGTGACACACCGCCCTCCGCAAATCAGTGACAATGCCCCTCCCTCAAACAGTGACACTCCCCCTACCAGAATCAGTGACACTCCCCCCTCCCCCAATCAATGACACTTCCCCGTCCCCCAGTGACAATCCCCCTCCCAGAATCAGTGATAGTCCCGCTCCTCCAAACAGTGACACTCCCCCTCCCAGAATCAGTGACACTCCTCCTCCCAGAATCAGTGACACTCCTCCTCCCCCAATCAGTGACACTCCTCCTCCCCCAATCAGTGACACTCCTCCTCCCCCAATCAGTGACACTCCTCCTCCCCCAATCAGTGACACTCCTCCCCCAATCAGTGACACTCCTCCTCCCCCAATCAGTGACATCCTCCTCCCCCAATCAGTGACACTCCTCCTCCCCCAATCAGTGACACTCCTCCTCCCCCAATCAGTGACACTCCTCCTCCCCCAATCAGTGACACTCCTCCTCCCCCAATCAGTGACACTCCTCCTCCCCCAATCAGTGACACTCCTCCTCCCCCAATCAGTGACACTCCTCCTCCCCCAATCAGTGACACTCCTCCTCCCCCAATCAGTGACACTCCTCCTCCCCCAATCAGTGACACTCCTCCTCCCCCAATCAGTGACACTCCTCCTCCCCCAATCAGTGACACTCCTCCTCCCCCAATCAGTGACACTCCTCCTCCCCCAATCAGTGACACTCCTCCTCCCCCAATCAGTGACACTCCTCCTCCCCCAATCAGTGACACTCCTCCTCCCCCAATCAGTGACACTCCTCCTCCCCCAATCAGTGACACTCCCCCCTCCCCCAATCATTGACACTCCCCCCTCCCCCAATCATCGACACTCCCCCCTCCTCCAATCAGTGACACTGAACCCTCCCCCAATCAGTGACACTTCTCCATCCCCCAATCAGTGACACTCCCCCCTGCCGCAATCATTGACAATCCCCCCTCCTCCAATCAGTGACACTTCTCCATCCCCCAATCAGTGACACTCCCCTCTCCCCGAGTGATGCTTCCCCCTTCCCCAATCAGTGACACTCCTCCTCCGCCAATCAGTGACACTCCCCCCTCCCCCAATCATTGACACTCCCCCCTGCCGCAATCATTGACAATCCCCCCTCCTCCAATCAGTGACACTTCTCCATCCCCCAATCAGTGACACTCCCCTCTCCCCGAGTGATGCTTCCCCCTTCCCCAATCAGTGACACTCCTCCTCCGCCAATCAGTGACACTCCCGCCTTCCCCAATCAGTGACACTCCCCCTCCGCCAATCAGTGACACTCCCCCTCCGCCAATCAGTGACACTCCCCCTCCGCCAATCAGTGACACTCCCCCTCCGCCAATCAGTGACACTCCCCCTCCGCCAATCAGTGACACCCCCCCTTCCCCAATCAGTGATACTCCACCTCCCCCAATCAGTGACACTCCACCTCCCCCAATCAGTGACACGCCCCCTCCCCCAATCATTGACACTCCCCCCTCCTCCAATCAGTGACACTTCTCCCTCCCCCAATCAGTGACACTCCCCTCTCCCCGAGTGATGCTCCCCCTTCCCCAATCAGTGACACTCCCGCCTTCCCCATTCAGTGACACTGCCCCCTCACCCAGTGACGCTTCCCCCTTCCCCAATCAGTGACACTCCCCCTCTGCCAGTCAGTGACACTCCCCCTCTGCCAGTCAGTGACACTCTCCCTTCCGCAATCAGTGACACTCCCCCCGCCCCCAATCAGTGACACTCCCCCCTCACCCAGTGACTCTTCCCCCTTCCCCAATCAGTGACACTCCCACTCTGCCAATCAGTGACACCCCCCCTTCCCAATCAGTGACACTCCACCTCCCCCAATCAGTGACACTCTCCCTCTGCCAATCAGTGACACTGCCCCCTCACCCAGTGACGCTTCCCCCCTCCCCCAATCAGTGACACTCCCCCTCTGCCAATCAGTGACATTCCCCCTCTGCCAATCAGTGACATTCCCCCTCTGCCAATCAGTGACATTCCCCCTCTGCCAATCAGTGACACTCCCCCCGTCCCCAATCAATGACACTCCCCCCTTCCCCAATCAGTGACACTCCCCCCTTCCCCAATCAGTGACACTCCCCCCTTCCCCAATCAGTGACACTCCCCCCTTCCCCAATCAGTGACACTCGCCCATCCCAAATCAGTGACACTCGCCCATCCCAAATCAGTGACACTCCAGCTCACACAATCAATGACACTAACCCTTTGCCCAATCAGTGAAACTCCTCCCTCCCCAAATCAGTGCCACACACTCCTCCCCAAATCAGTGACAATCCGCCTCCCCAAACAGTGACACTCCCCCTCACACAATCAATGACACTACCCCCTCCCACAATCAGTGACCACCCCCTCCCCAAATCAGTGACACACCCCCTCCCACAATCAGTGACACTCCCCCTCCCACAATCAGTGACACTCCCCCTCCCACAATCAGTGACCACCCCCTCCCACAATCAGTGACCACCCCCTCCCCAAATCAGTGACACTCTCCCTTCCGCAATCAGTGACACTCTCCCTTCCGCAATCAGTGACACTCCCCCCGCCCCCAATCAGTGACACTCCCCCCTCACCCAGTGACTCTTCCCCCTTCCCCAATCAGTGACACTCCCACTCTGCCAATCAGTGACACCCCCCCTTCCCAATCAGTGACACTCCACCTCCCGCAATCAGTGACACTCCACCTCCCGCAATCAGTGACACTCCACCTCCCCCAATCAGTGACACTCCTCCTCTGCCAATCAGTGACACTGCCCCCTCACCCAGTGACGCTTCCCCCCTCCCCCAATCAGTGACACTCCCCCCTGCCCCAGTGACGTTTCCCACTTCCCCAATCAGTGACAATCCCCCTCTGCCAATCAGTGACATTCCCCCTCTGCCAATCAGTGACAATCCCCCTCTGCCAATCAGTGACAATCCCCCTCTGCCAATCAGTGACATTCCCCCTCTGCCAATCAGTGACAATCCCCCTCTGCCAATCAGTGACATTCCCCCTCTGCCAATCAGTGACACTACCCCCGTCCCCAATCAATGACACTCCCCCCTTCCCCAATCAGTGACACTCCCCCCTTCCCCAATCAGTGACACTCGCCCATCCCAAATCAGTGACACTCGCCCATCCCAAATCAGTGACACTCGCCCATCCCAAATCAGTGACACTCCAGCTCACACAATCAATGACACTAACCCTTTGCCCAATCAGTGAAACTCCTCCCTCCCCAAATCAGTGCCACACACTCCTCCCCAAATCAGTGACAATCCTCCTCCCCAAACAGTGACACCCCCCTCACACAATCAATGACACTACCCCCTCCCACAATCAGTGACCACCCCCTCCCCAAATCAGTGACACACCCCCTCCCACAATCAGTGACCACCCCCTCCCACAATCAGTGACCACCCCCTCCCAAATCAGTGACACTCCCCCTCCCACAATCAGTGACTCTCCCCCTCCCACAATCAGTGACCACCCCCTCCCCAAATCAGTGACAATCCCCCTCCCACAATCAGTGACCCTCCCCCTCCCACAATCAGTGACACTCCCCACTCCCCAAATCAGTGACAATCCCCCTCCCACAATCAGTGACACTGACCCTCCCCCAGAGACGCTTCCCCCTCCCCCAGAGACGCTTCCCCCTCCCCCAATCAGTGACACAGCGCCCTCCGCAAATCAGTGACAATGCCCCTCCCTCAAACAGTGACACTCCCCCTACCAGAATCAGTGACACTCCCCCCTCCCCCAATCAATGACACTTCCCCGTCCCCCAGTGACAATCCCCCTCCCAGAATCAGTGATAGTCCCGCTCCTCCAAACAGTGACACTCCCCCTCCCAGAATCAGTGACACTCCTCCTCCCCCAATCAGAGACAATCCTCCTCCCCCAATCAGTGACACTCCTCCTCCCCCAATCAGTGACACTCCTCCTCCCCCAATCAGTGACACTCCTCCTCCCCCAATCAGTGACACTCCTCCTCCCCCAATCAGTGACACTCCTCCTCCCCCAATCAGTGACACTCCTCCTCCCCCAATCAGTGACACTCCTCCTCCCCCAATCAGTGACACTCCTCCTCCCCCAATCAGTGACACTCCTCCTCCCCCAATCAGTGACACTCCTCCTCCCCCAATCAGTGACACTCCTCCTCCCCCAATCAGTGACACTCCCCCTCCCCCAATCAGTGACACTCCTCCGCCAATCAGTGACACCCCCCCTCCCCCAATCAGTGACACTCCCCCTCCCCCAATCAGTGACCCTCCTCCCCCAATCAGTGACAATCCTCCTCCCCCAATCAGTGACAATCCTCCTCCCCCAATCAGTGACACTCCTCCCCCCCAATCAGTGACACTCCCCCCTCCCCCAATCATTGACACTCCCCCCTCCTCCAATCAGTGACACTGAACCCTCCCCCAATCAGTGACACTCCCCCCTCCCCCAATCATTGACACTCCCCCCTCCCCCAATCATTGACACTCCCCCCTCCTCCAATCAGTGACACTTCTCCATTCCCCAATCAGTGACACTCTCCTCTCCCTGAGTGATGCTTCCCCCTTCCCCAATCAGTGACACTCCTCCTCCGCCAATCAGTGACACTCCCCCTCCGCCAATTAGTGACACTCCCCCTCCGCCAATCAGTGACACTCCCCCCCCTCACCCAGTGTCACTTCCCCCTTCCCCAATCAGTGACACTCCCCCTCTGCCAATCAGTGACACCCCCCCTTCCCCAATCAGTGACACTCCCCCTCCCCCAATCAGTGACACTCCTCCTCCCCCAATCAGTGACACTCCTCCTCCCCCAATCAGTGACACTCCTCCTCCCCCAATCAGTGACACTCCTCCTCCGCCAATCAGTGACACTCCCCCTCCGCCAATTAGTGACACTCCCCCTCCGCCAATCAGTGACACTCCTCCTCCCCCAATCAGTGACACTCCTCCTCCCCCAATCAGTGACACTCCTCCTCCCCCAATCAGTGACACTCCTCCTCCCCCAGTGACACTCCTCCTCCCCCAATCAGTGACACTCCCCCCTTCCCCAATCAGTGACACTCCCCCTCTGCCAATCAGTGACACCCCCCCTTCCCCAATCAGTGACAATCCCCCTCTGCCAATCAGTGACATTCCCCCTCTGCCAATCAGTGACATTCCCCCTCTGTCAATCAGTGACATTCCCCCTCTGCCAATCAGTGACACTCCCCCATTCCCCAATCAATGACACTCCCCCCTTCCCCAATCAATGACACTCCCCCCTTCCCCAATCAGTGACACTCGCCCACCCCAAATCAGTGACACTCGCCCACCCCAAATCAGTGACACTCGCCCACCCCAAATCAGTGACACTCGCCCACCCCAAATCAGTGACACTCCCGCTCACACAATCAATGACACTAACCCTTTGCCCAATCAGTGAAACTCCTCCCTCCCCAAATCAGTGCCACTCACTCCTCCCCAAATCAGTGACAATCCTCCTCCCCAAACAGTGACACTCACCCTCACACAATCAATGACACTACCCCCTCCCACAATCAGTGACCACCCCCTCCCCAAATCAGTGACACAACCCCTCCCACAATCAGTGATACTCCCCACTCCCCAAATCAGTGACAATCCCCCTCCCAGAATCAGTGACACTCTCCCCTCCCCAAATCTGTGACGCTCCTCCTCCCCCAATGACTCTCCTCCTCCCACAATCAGTGACACTGACCCTCCCCCAGAGACGCTTCCCCCTCCCCCAGAGACGCTTCCCCCTCCCCCAATCAGTGACACAGCGCCCTCCGCAAATCAGTGACAATGCCCCTCCCTCAAACAGTGACACTCCCCCTACCAGAATCAGTGGCACTCCCCCCTCCCCCAATCAATGACACTTCCCCATCCCCCAGTGACAATCCCCCTCCCAGAATCAGTGACAGTCCCGCTCCTCCAAACAGTGACACTCCCCCTCCCAGAATCAGTGACACTCCTCCTCCCCCAATCAGAGACAATCCTCCTCCCCCAATCAGTGACACTCCTCCTCCCCCAATCAGTGACACTCCTCCTCCCCCAATCAGAGACAATCCTCCTCCCCCAATCAGAGACAATCCTCCTCCCCCAATCAGTGACACTCCTCCTCCCCCAATCAGAGACAATCCTCCTCCCCCAATCAGTGACACTCCTCCTCCCCCAATCAGAGACAATCCTCCTCCCCCAATCAGTGACACTCCTCCTCCCCCAATCAGTGACACTCCTCCTCCCCCAATCAGTGACACTCCTCCTCCCCCAATCAGTGACACTCCTCCTCCCCCAATCAGTGACACTCCTCCTCCCCCAATCAGTGACACTCCTCCTCCCCCAATCAGTGACACTCCTCCTCCCCCAATCAGTGACACTCCTCCTCCCCCAATCAGTGACACTCCTCCTCCCCCAATCAGTGACACTCCTCCTCCCCCAATCAGTGACACTCCTCCTCCCCCAATCAGTGACACTCCTCCTCCCCCAATCAGTGACACTCCTCCTCCCCCAATCAGTGACACTCCTCCTCCCCCAATCAGTGACACTCCTCCTCCCCCAATCAGTGACACTCCTCCTCCCCCAATCAGTGACACTCCTCCTCCCCCAATCAGTGACACTCCTCCTCCCCCAATCAGTGACACTCCTCCTCCCCCAATCAGTGACACTCCTCCTCCCCCAATCAGTGACACTCCTCCTCCCCCAATCAGTGACACTCCTCCTCCCCCAATCAGTGACACTCCCCCTCCCCCAATCAGTGACACTCCTCCTCCCCCAATCAGTGACACTCCTCCTCCCCCAATCAGTGACACTCCTCCTCCCCCAATCAGTGACACTCCTCCTCCCCCAATCAGTGACACTCTGCCTTCCCCAATCAGTGACACTCCCCCTCCCCCAATCAGTGACAGTCCCCCTCCCCCAATCAGTGACAGTCCCCCTCCCCCAATCAGTGACAGTCCCCCTCCCCCAATCAGTGACACTCCCCCCCTCCCCCAATCAGTGACACTCCCCCCTCCCCCAATCAGTGACACTGCCCCCTCCCCCAATCAGTGACACTGCCCCCTCCCCCAGTGACGCTACTCCTCTCCCCCAGTGACACTCCCCCCTTCCCCAATCAGTGACACTCCCCTCTCCCCAATTAGTGACACTCCTCCTCCCCCAATCAGTGACACTCCTCCTCCCCCAATCAGTGACACTCCACCTCCCCCAATCAATGACACTCCTGCCTTCCCCAATCAGTGACACTCCCCCTCCCCCAATCAGTGACACTCCACCTCCCCCAATCAATGACACTCCTGCCTTCCCCAATCAGTGACACTCCTCCTCCCCCAATCAGTGACACTCCTCCTCCCCCAATCAGTGACACTCCACCTCCCACAATCAGTGACACTCCCCCCTCCCCCAATCAGTGACACTCCTCCTCCCCCAATCAGTGACACTCCTCCTCCCCCAATCAGTGACACTCCCCTTCCCTCACAGTGACACTCCCCTTCCCACAATCAGTGACTCTCCCCCTCCCACAATCAGTGACTCTCCCCCTCCCACAATCAGTGACACTCCCCCTCCCACAATCAGTGACTCTCCCCCCTCCCCAAATCAGTGACACTGCCCGCTTCCCCAATTAGTGACACTGCCCCCTCCCCCAATCAGGGACACCGTCCCCTCCCCCAGTAACGCTTCTCCTGTCCCCCAATCAGTGACACTCCTCCTCCCCCAATCAGTGACACTCTCCCTCTCCAATCAGTGACAATTCCCCTCCCAGAATCAGTGACACTCCCCCCTCCCCAAATCAGTGACACACCCCCTCCCCAAATCAGTGACACACCCCCCTCACCAATCAGTGACACACCCCCCTTCCCCAATCAGTGACAATTCCCCTCCCAGAATCAGTGACACTCCCCCCTCCCCAAATCAGTGACAATCCCCTCCCCCAATCAGTGACACTACCCCTCCCCCACCCCCAATCAGCGACACTCCCCCTTCCCCAATCAGTGTCACACCCCTCCCCCAGTGTCACCACCCCCCTCCCCAATCAGTGACACTTCCCCCTCCCCCAATCAGTGACACTCCCCCCTCCCCCAATCAGTGACAGTCCCCCTCCCCCAATCAGTGACAGTCCCCCTCCCCCAATCAGTGACACTCCCCCCTCCCCCAATCAGTGACACTCCTCCTCCCCCAATCAGTGACACTCCCCCCTTCCCCAATCAGTGACACTCCCCCCTTCCCCAATCAGTGACACTCCCCCCTTCCCCAATCAGTGACACTCCTCCTCCCCCAATCAGTGACACTCCCCCCTCCCCCAATCAGTGACACTCCCCCCTTCCCCAATCAGTGACACTCCCCCCTCCCCCAATCAGTGACACTCCCCCCTTCCCCAATCAGTGACACTCCCCCCTCCCCCAATCAGTGACACTCCCCCCTTCCCCAATCAGTGACACTGCCCCTCCTCCAATCAGTGACACTCCTCCTCCCCCAATCAGTGACACTCCTCCTCCCCCAATCAGTGACACTCCCCCCTCCCCAAATCAGTGACACACCCCCCTCCCCAATCAGTGACACTCCCCCTCCCCCAATCAGTGAAATTCCCCTCCCAGAATCAGTGACACTCCCCCCTCCCCAAATCAGTGACACACCCCCTCCCCCACCCCCAATCAGTGTCACACCCCTCCCCCAGTGTCCCACCCCCCCTCCCCAATCAGTGACACTCCCCCCTCCCCCAATCAGTGACACTCCCCCCTCCCCCAATCAGTGACACTCCCCCCTCCCCCAATCAGTGACACTCCCCCCTCCCCCAATCAGTGACACTCCCCCCTCCCCCAATCAGTGACACTCCCCCCTCCCCCACCCCCAATCAGTGTCACACCCCTCCACCAGTGTCACACCCCCCCTCCCCAATCAGTGACACTCCCCCCTCCCCCAATCAGTGACACTCCCCCCTCCCCCAATCAGTGACACTCCTCCTCCCCCAATCAGTGACAATCCTCCTCCCTAAATCAGTGACAATCCCCTCCCACAATCAGTGACACTCCCCCTCCCCCCCAAATCAGTGACACTCCCCCTCCCCCCAAATCAGTGACACTCCCCACACCCAATCAGTGACACTCCCCCTTCCCCCCAAATCAGTGACACTCCCCCTCCCCCCCAAATCAGTGACACTCCCCCTCCCCCCCAAATCAGTGACACTCCCCCTCCCCCCCAAATCAGTGACACTCCCCCTCCCCCCCAAATCAGTGACACTCCCCACACCCAATCAGTGACACTGCCCCTCCCCAAATCAGTGTCAATCCCCCTCCCACAATCAGTGACACTCCCTCTCCCACAATCAGTGACACTCCCCCCTCCCCCAATCAGTGACACTCCTCCTCCCCCAATCAGTGACAATCCTCCTCCCTAAATCAGTGACAATCCCCTCCCACAATCAGTGACACTCCCCCCTCCCCCAATCAGTGACACTCCTCCTCCCCCAATCAGTGACACTCCTCCTCCCCCAATCAGTGACAATCCTCCTCCCTAAATCAGTGACAATCCCCTCCCACAATCAGTGACACTCCCCCCTTCCCACAATCAGTGACACTCCCCCCTTCCCACAATCAGTGACACTCCCCCCTTCCCACAATCAGTGACACTCCCCCTCCCCCAATCAGTGACACTCCCCCTCCCCCCCAAATCAGTGACACTCCCCCTCCCCCCCAATCAGTGACACTCCCCACACCCAATCAGTGACACTGCCCCTCCCCAAATCAGTGACACTCCCCCTCCCCCCCAAATCAGTGACACTCCCCACACCCAATCAGTGACACTCCCCCTTCCCCCCAAATCAGTGACACTCCCCCTCCCCCCCAAATCAGTGACACTCCCCCTCCCCCCCAAATCAGTGACACTCCCCCTCCCCCCCAAATCAGTGACACTCCCCCTCCCCCCCAAATCAGTGACACTCCCCCTCCCCCCCAAATCAGTGACACTCCCCCTCCCCCCCAAATCAGTGACACTCCCCCTCCCCCCCAAATCAGTGACACTCCCCCTCCCCCCCAAATCAGTGACACTCCCCCTCCCCCCCAAATCAGTGACACTCCCCCTCCCCCCCAAATCAGTGACACTCCCCACACCCAATCAGGGACACTCCCCCTTCCCCCCAAATCAGTGACACTCCCCCTCCCCCCCAAATCAGTGACACTCCCCCTCCCCCCCAAATCAGTGACACTCCCCACACCCAATCAGTGACACTGCCCCTCCCCAAATCAGTGTCAATCCCCCTCCCACAATCAGTGACACTCCCTCTCCCACAATCAGTGACACTCCCTCTCCCACAATCAGTGACACTCCCCCTCCCCCAATTCGTGACACTGCCCCCTCCCCCAATCAGAGACACTGCCCCCTCCCCCAATCAGAGACACTGCCCCCTCCCCCAATCAGAGACACTGCCCCCTCCCCCAATCAGGGACACTGCCCCCTCCCCCAATCAGGGACACTGCCCGCTTCCCCAATTAGTGACACTGCCCCCTCCCCCAATCAGAGACACTGCCCCCTCCCCCAGTAACGCTTCTCCTGTCCCCCAATCAGTGACACACTCCCCTTCCCCAATCAGTTTCAATTCCCCTCCCCCAATCAGTGACACTCCCCCTCCCCCACCCCCAATCAGTGACACTCCCCCTCCCCCACCCCCAATCAGTGACACTCCTCCTCCCCCACCCCCAATCAGTGTCACACCCCCCTCCCCAATCAATGACACACCCCCCTCCCCGATCAATGACACACCCCCCTCCCCGATCAATGACACCCCTACCTCCCCAGTCAGTGACTCTCCCCCTCCCCCACCCCCAATCAATGACACACCCCCCTCCCACAATCAGTGACACTCCCCCCTCCCCCTCCCCCAATCAGTGACACTCCCCACTCCCCAAATCAGTGACACTCCCCCCTCCCCCAATCAGTGACACTGCCCCCTTCCTCAGTGACACTTCTCCCGTCCCCCAATCAGTGACACTCCCCCTCCCCCAATCAGTGACACTCCCCCTCCCCCAATCAGTGACACTCCCCCTCCCCCAATCAGTGACACTTCTCCCGTCCCCCAATCAGTGACACTCCCCCTCCCCCAATCAGTGACACTCCCCCTCCCCCAATCAGTGACACTCCCCCCTCCCCAAATCAGTGACACTCCCCCTCCCCCAATCAGTGACACTCCCCCCTCCCCCAATCAGTGACACTCCTCCTCCCCCAATCAGTGACACTCCCCCTCCCCCAATCAGTGACACTCCCCCTCCCCCAATCAGTGACACTCCCCCCTCCCCCAATCAGTGACACTCCTCCTCCCCCAATCAGTGACACTCCCCCTCCCCCAATCAGTGACACTCCCCCCTCCCCAAATCAGTGACACTCCCCCTCCCCCAATCAGTGACACTCCCCCCTCCCCCAATCAGTGACACTCCTCCTCCCCCAGTGACACTCCTCCTCCCCAATCAGTGACACTCCCCCCTCCCCCAATCAGTGACACTCCTCCTCCCCCAATCAGTGACACTCCCCCCTCCCCCAATCAGTGACACTCCTCCTCCCCCAATCAGTGACACTCCCCCCTCCCCCAATCAGTGACACTCCTCCTCCCCCAATCAGTGACACTCCCCCCTCCCCCAATCAGTGACACTCCTCCTCCCCCAATCAGTGACACTCCTCCTCCCCCAATCAGTGACACTCCTCCTCCCCCAATCAATGACACTCCTCCTCCCCCAATCAGTGACACTCCTCCTCCCCCAATCAGTGACACTCCCCCCTCCCCCAATCAGTGACATTGCTCCCTCCCCCAATCAGTGACACTCCCCCCTCCCCCAATCAGTGACACTCCCCCCTCCCCCAATCAGTGACACTCCCCCTCCCCCAATCAGTGACACTCCCCCTCCCCCAATCAGTGACATTGCCCCCTCCCCCAATCAGGGACACTGCCCCCTTCCCCAATTAGTGACACTGCCCCCTCCCCCAATCAGTGACACTCCTCCTCCCCCAATCAGTGACACTCCTCCTCCCCCAATCAGTGACACTCCCCCTCCCCCAATGACACTCCCCCTCCCCCAATGACACTCCCCCTCCCCCAATCAGTGACACTGCCCCTCCCCCAATCAGTGACACTACCCCTCCCCCAATCAGAGACACTACCCCTCCCCCAATCAGAGACACTACCCCTCCCCCAATCAGAGACACTCCTCCTCCCCCAATCAGTGACACTGCCCCTCCTCCAATCAGTGACACTGCCCCTCCTCCAATCAGTGACACTGCCCCTCCTCCAATCAGTGACACTGCCCCTCCTCCAATCAGTGACACTGCCCCTCCTCCAATCAGTGACACTCCTCCTCCCCCAATCAATGACACTACCCCCTCCCACAATCAGTGACACTCCTCCCTCCCTCAATCAGTGACACTCCTCCTCCCCCAATCAGTGACAATGCCCCCTCCCACAATCAGTGACACTCCTCCCTCCCTCAATCAGTGACACTCCTCCCTCCCTCAATCAGTGACACTCCTCCTCCCCCAATCAGTGACAATGCCCCCTCCCACAATCAGTGACACTCCTCCTCCCCCAATCAGTGACACTCCTCCCTCCCTCAATCAGTGACACTCCTCCTCCCCCAATCAGTGACACTGCCCCCTCCCCCAGTGACACTGCCCCCTCCCACAATCAGTGACACTCCCCCTCCCCCTCAAACTGTGACACACCATTCCTTCAAATAGTGACACTCCACTTCCCTCCCTCAAATGGCGGCATTCCCTCTCAACTCTCCCTCAAACACTGACACTCCCCCTCTCTCCCTCAAACCCTGACACTCCCCCTCTCTCCCTCAAACACTGACACTCCCCCTCTCTCCCTCAAACACTGACACTCCCCCTCTCTCCCTCAAACACTGACACTCCCCCTCTCTCCCTCAAACACTGACACTCCCCCTCTCTCCCTCAAACCCTGACACTCCCCCTCTCTCCCTCAAACCCTGACACTCCCCCTCTCTCCCTCAAACCCTGACACTCCCCCCTCAAACCCTGACACTCCCCCTCTCCCTCAAACACTGACACTCCCCCTTTCCCTCAAACACTGACAATCCCCCTCTCTCCCTCAAACACTGACACTCTCCCTCTCTCCCTCAAACACTGACACTCCCCCCTCCCTCGCTCAAACACTGAAACTCCCCCCTCAAACACTCCTCCCATTCAAACTCTGCACTCCCCCCTCGCTGAATACCTGCTGAATAAAATCTCAAATCTCTTATACCTGGTTTATTGGACACCAAATGTGATTTAACCGAGGTTAAAGAAAGAATATCCTAAAGAGTCCCACTCTCCTGCTCTTCCCCCATCGCCCTACAATTCTTTTCCTTTTCAATTATCTATCCAACTTCCTTTTGAAAGTTCTGATTGAATCTGCTTCCATCACCCGTTCAGGTAGCTCATTCCAGATCACAACAATTCTCCTAACTTCCTCTCTGGTTTTTTTTTTGTGCCCCTTTGGTTATTGATCCTCCACCAGTTAAAAATGTTTCTACTTTTTAAATCTATCAGAACTGCTCACACTCTTGAACACCTTGGTTATATTTCATTTGGTGTCCGATAAACCAGGTGTAAGAGATTTGAGATTTTATTCAGAGGGGTAAATGCTGCTTATTAATCCCTCTTTGGTCAGCTGAGGTCAGCTTTATGAACATTATTGGAGCTGTCAGGACCTGTCACACTTTCACAACCAGCTCACCTGTTTTACAAAAAGAAACATTGATTGGCTTGGCTTTCCAAGAATATCCAGCACAGGCATGATGAGATGAATGGCCTCCTTCTGTGCTGTAAGATACACTGAGGAAATGGTTTAAAGCTCCATCTCCTCTGCTTTGGGATGCATGGAGGAAAACTGAAAGCTCTCACACTCATCCCGATGGATAGATTTAAACCATGGATTGACATGGGCAGGAGTCCCTCGGGATCATTTATCTCCTTTCTGCCAGATTTAACCCAGATAAAGTAACAGCTGTACTTTTAGGTCATCTTCAAAAAGCCCCATCTGTGCCTCCACGTCATTCATGCTGATTTTATCTGGACAACCGGTTGCCCTTCAAGACCTTTGACCTTGGAGGCCAAGTCTTTGCAAGAAGTACCTGAAGTGGCACTTGGTTTGTAGTGATTGAGACACTGGCTGGAGTGGTCCCAAATTTACACAAAGTGCGGTAGCGGGCGGGAAAAAAGTAGTTTTACCCGCCAGCCGCAATAGCAGGATTTTGCGCTATATTGTCCTATTTCTGCTTCATTATGCAGCCACAGGAAACACACTGTCTCACTGGCAGGCGGCCTCCAAGTCACCCGACATGCCACTACCTCGTCGTTTCCACATGCAGGGCACCATATTTAAACCGTAGCCACATGCCCACTTCTCAATGCTTGCGGCCCAGAACTGCTCCAGTGAAGATAAGGCCCCAAAGGCCAAGAAGAGTACAGCCCCGCGATTTAGCGCCACATACCTGGGACACTCTCTGGATGCCATGGAGGCCGCCTCAATGTCCTATACCCCTGCTCTGGTCGCAGGAGGCCCACCAGTGTCACTACTCCGGCTTGGGGGGTGGTGGCAGTGGTGGTCAGTGCCAACTCTGCACAGAAGAGGGTGGCCATCCAGTACAGAAAGAGGATGAATGATTTCAGCTGTGCTGCCAGGCTAAGGCAACCATCTCATCACTCTAAACTCACACACTCACAAGCCCATCACACATTCATTGCCAGCTCAAGGGACATCACCACTCACACATCCTCACATCTCCACCTGGCCTCATCTCCTCTGGATACTGCCTCCTCAGCCCTCACCATCTTGAAGCCATTTACACAGATCAACATGAGCCCCACACACACCCTGGGATACCCCCCTCCCCCAGTACAGCCCTCGCCCTGCAGCCTCTTCCCTTTCCTGAGGCCACTTCTCCCCATTTCCCAAGTAAGCCCTAGCCCTGCAGCCGTTGAAACGCCACCCCCGCCTTATGGACGGTCTGGTAGGTAGGGACTTGCTCATGAGCCCCCCTAAAAGTGATGTGGGGGCCTGGCACCAATGACCGGAGTGTTGCCCGAGGCAAGGTAGGCAAACGATCCTCGAAGTCCCGAGTGAAGTGCAGCTCGCCAGGTGGATGTCACCAAACACATTGGTGTGCAATCACGCCAATGTGCCCAGATGCTGCGGGGGGGGGGGGGGATGATGCAGCGTGTATGGGGGGGGGGGGGATGATGCAGCGTGTGGGGGGGGATGATGCAGCGTGTGGGGGGGATGATGCAGCGTGTGGGGGGGGATGATGCAGCGTGTGGGGGGGGATGATGCAGCGTGTGGGGGGGGGGATGATGCAGCGTGTGGGGGTGGGGGATGATGCAGTGTGTGGGGTGGGGGATGATGCAGTGTGTGGGGTGGGGGATGATGCAGTGTGTTGGGGGGGATGATGCAGCGTGTGGGGGGGGGGATGATGCAGCGTGTGGGGGTGGGGGATGATGCAGCGTGTTGGGGGGGATGATGCAGCGTGTGGGGGGGGGGATGATGCAGCGTGTGGGGGTGGGGGATGATGCAGTGTGTTGGGGGGGGATGATGCAGTGTGTGGGGGGGGGATGATGCAGCGTGTGGGGGGGTGGGGGATGATGCAGTGTGTGGGGGGGGGATGATGCAGCGTGTGGGGGGGTGGGGGATGATGCAGTGTGTGGGGGGGGGATGATGCAGCGTGTGGGGGGGTGGGGGATGATGCAGTGTGTTGGGGGGGGATGATGCAGTGTGTGGGGGGGGGATGATGCAGCGTGTGGGGGGGGGGTGATGCAGCGTGTGGGGGGGTGGATGATGCAGTGTGTGGGGGGTGGGGGATGATGCAGTGTGTAGGGGGGATGATGCAGTGTGTGGGGGGGGGATGATGCAGTGTGTTGGGGGGTGATGATGCAGTGTGTAGGGGGGATGATGCAGTGTGTAGGGGGGGGATGATGCAGCGTGTGGGGCGGTGGGGGATGATGCAGTGTGTAGGGGGGATGATGCAGTGTGTGGGGGGGGATGATGCAGTGTGTGGGGGTGGGGGATGATGCAGTGTGTGGGGGGGGTGATGATGCAGCGTGTAGGGGGGATGATGCAGTGTGTGGGGGGGGATGATGCAGTGTGTGGGGGTGGGGGATGATGCAGTGTGTGGGGGGGGATGATGCAGCGTGTGGGGGGGGATGATGCAGTGTGTGGGGGGGGATGATGCAGTGTGTAGGGGGGGATGATGCAGCGTGTGTGGGGGGGGGGATGATACAGAGTGTGGGGGGGGATGATGCAGCGTGTGGGGGGGGATGATGCAGCGTGTGGGGGGGGATGATGCAGCGTGTGGGGGGGGATGATGCAGTGTGTGGGGGGGGTGATGATGCAGTGTGTGGGGGGTGGGGGATGATGCAGTGTGTGGGGGGGCATGATGCAGCGTGTGGGGGGGGGCATGATGCAGCGTGTGGGGGGGGATGATGCAGCGTGTGGGGGGGGGCATGATGCAGCGTGTGGGGGGGGGCATGATGCAGTGTGTGGGGGGGGGATCTTGCAGCGTGTGGGGGGGGGGTGATGCAGCGTGTGGGGGGGGATCTTGCAGCGTGTGGGGGGGGGGATGATGCAGCATATGGGGGGGGGGATGATGCAGCGTGTCGGGGGGGGGGATGATGCAGTTTGTGGGGGGGGATGATGCAGCGTGTGGGGGGGTGGGGGATGATGCAGCGTGTGTGGGGGGGGTGATGATGCAGCGTGTGGGGGGGTGGATGATGCAGTGTGTGTGGGGGGGGATGATGCAGTGTGTGGGGGGGGATGATGCAGTGTGTGGGGGGGGGGATGATGCAGTGTGTGGGGGGGGTGATGATGCAGTGTGTGGGGGGGGATGATGCAGTGTGTGGGGGGGTGGGTGATGATGCAGTGTGTGGGGGGTGGGGGATGATGCAGTGTGTGGGGGGTGGGGGATGATGCAGTGTGTGGGGGGGGATGATGCAGCGTGTGGGGGGGGGATGATGCAGTGTGTGGGGGTGGTGATGATGCAGTGTGTGGGGGGGGGATGATGCAGTGTGTGGGGGGTGGGGGATGATGCAGTGTGTGGGGGGGGGATGATGCAGTGTGTGGGGGTGGTGATGATGCAGTGTGTGGGGGGGGGATGATGCAGTGTGTGGGGGGTGGGGGATGATGCAGTGTGTGTGGGGGTGGGGGATGATGCAGCGTGTGGGGGGGTGGGGGATGATGCAGTGTGTGGGGGGGGAATGATGCAGTGTGTGGGGGGGGGGATGCAGTGTGTGGGGGTGGGGGATGATGCAGTGTGTGGGGGGTGGGGGATGATGCAGTGTGTGGGGGGGGGGTGATTCAGTGTGTGGGGGGGGGATGATGCAGTGTGTGGGGGGGGATGATGCAGTGTGTGGGGGTGGGGGATGATGCAGTGTGTGGGGGGTGGGGGATGATGCAGTGTGTGGGGGGGGATGATGCAGTGTGTGGGGGTGGGGGATGATGCAGTGTGTGGGGGGGGGAATGATGCAGTGTGTGGGGGGGGGGGTGATGCAGTGTGTCGGGGGGGGGGGGTGATGCAGTGTGTGGGGGGGGGAATGATGCAGTGTGTGGGGGGGGGGGTGATGCAGTGTGTCGGGGGGGGGGGTTATTCAGTGTGGGGGGGTGGGGGATGATGCAGTGTGTGGGGGGGTGATGATGCAGCGTGTGGGGGGGTGGGGGATGATGCAGTGTGTGGGGGGGGGGGTGATGCAGTGTGTGGGGGTGGTGATGATGCAGTGTGTGGGGGGGGTGATGATGCAGTGTGTGGGGGGGGGGGATGATGCAGTGTGTGGGGGGGGATGATGCAGTGTGTGGGGGTGGGGGATGATGCAGTGTGTGGGGGGGGTGATGATGCAGTGTGTGGGGGGTGGGGGATGATGCAGTGTGTGGGGGTGGTGATGATGCAGTGTGTGGGGGGGGATGATGCAGTGTGTGGGGGGGGATGATGCAGTGTGTGGGGGGGGGATGATGCAGTGTGTGGGGGGGGGGATGATGCAGTGTGTGGGGGGGGGGGGGATGATGCAGCGTGTGGGGGGGGATGATGCAGCGTGTGGGGGGGGATGATGCAGTGTGTGTGGGGGGGATGATGCAGCGTGTGGGGGGGGATGATGCAGCGTGTGGGGGGGGATGATGCAGTGTGTGTGGGGGGGATGATGCAGCGTGTGGGGGGGGATGATGCAGTGTGTGGGGGTGGTGATGATGCAGTGTGTGGGGGGGGGATGATGCAGCGTGTGGGGGGGGGGATGATGCAGCGTGTGGGGGGGGATGATGCAGCGTGTCGGGGGGGGATGATGCAGCGTGTGGGGGGTGGGGGATGATGCAGTGTGTGGGGGGGGAATGATGCAGTGTGTGTGGGGGTGGGGGATGATGCAGCGTGTGGGGGGGTGGGGGATGATGCAGTGTGTGGGGGGGGAATGATGCAGTGTGTGGGGGGGGGTGATGCAGTGTGTGGGGGGGGGGTGATGCAGTGTGTGGGGGGGGGATGATGCAGTGTGTGGGGGGGGGATGATGCAGCGTGTGGGGGGGGATGATGCAGCGTGTGGGGGGGGATGATGCAGTGTGTGGGGGGGGATGATGCAGTGTGTGGGGGTGGGGGATGATGCAGTGTGTGGGGGGGGTGATGATGCAGTGTGTGGGGGGTGGGGGATGATGCAGCGTGTCGGGGGGGATGATGCAGTGTGTGGGGGGGGATGATGCAGTGTGTGGGGGTGGGGGATGATGCAGTGTGTGGGGGGGGGAATGATGCAGTGTGTGGGGGGGGGAATGATGCAGTGTGTCGGGGGGGGATGATGCAGTGTGTGGGGGGGGGGGTGATGCAGTGCGTGGGGGGGGGGGTGATGCAGTGTGTGGGGGTGGGGGATGATGCAGTGTGTGGGGGTGGTGATGATGCAGTGTGTGGGGGGGGGATGATGCAGTGTGTGGGGGGTGGGGGATGATGCAGCGTGTGGGGGGGTGGGGGATGATGCAGTGTGTGGGGGGGGTGATGATGCAGTGTGTGGGGGGTGGGGGATGATGCAGTGTGTGGGGGGGGGAATGATGCAGTGTGTTGGGGGGGGTGATGATGCAGTGTGTGGGGGGTGGGGGATGATGCAGTGTGTGGGGGGGGGAATGATGCAGTGTGTGGGGGGGGGATGATGCAGTGTGTGGGGGGGGGATGATGCAGTGTGTGGGGGGTGGGGGATGATGCAGCGTGTGGGGGGGTGGGGGATGATGCAGTGTGTGGGGGGGGGGTGATGCAGCGTGTGGGGGGGGTGATGATGCAGTGTGTGTGGGGGGGGGTGATGCAGTGTGTGGGGGGGGAATGATGCAGTGTGTGGGGGGGGCTGGTGGGGATGATGCAGCGTGTGGGGGGGGTGATGATGCAGTGTGTGGGGGGTGGGGGATGATGCAGCGTGTGGGGGGGGTGATGATGCAGTGTGTGGGGGGGTGGGGGATGATGCAGCGTGTGGGGGGTGGGGGATGATGCAGTGTGTGGGGGGGGCTGGTGGGGATGATGCAGTGTGTGGGGGGGGGTGATGCAGCGTGTGGGGGGGGTGATGATGCAGTGTGTGGGGGGTGGGGGATGATGCAGTGTGTGGGGGGGGAATGATGCAGTGTGTGGGGGGGGCTGGTGGGGATGATGCAGCGTGTGTGGTGGGGGGGATGATTCCAGTGAGCTGGGCTTATAATGAGATGCTAAAGTATTGAAATGAGATTCCTGATGTGCAGCAGCCGGAAACATGACCCACCATTGACGGGCGGAGCGGACGATCATAAATTGGTTTCACGATAGCGTGAAACCGATTTTTGAGCTCCTCGCCACATTGTCCTTCTCCCCACCATGATGCCCAATGCCAACCAGGCTGGAAAATTCTGGCCTGTACCTCACGGATTCATTTTGTAGAAGCATACAGACACTTTAAATCACTAGTACAACTCATCCTGCAACTTCTGTACCCATCCCTCAGGTTAAAATTATAACCTGGTTTAGGGGCAGGAGCGCCATTCAGCCCCTCGAGCCTGTTACCGAGGAACAGGAGGAGGCCATTCAGCCCCTCAAGCCTGTTACCGAGGAACAGGAGGAGGCCATTCAGCCCCTCAAGCCTGTTACACAATAACAGGAGGATGACATTCAGCCCCTCTTGAGCCTGTTACACATGAACAGGAGGAGGCCATTCAGCCCCTCTTGAGCCTGTTACACAAGAACAGTAGGAGAACATTTAGCTGTCTTTACCCTGAATACAATCCTGAGGTTCCGAACTCCAACACACACACACACACACACACACACACACACACATCTCTATTCTTCCTTGTTTAAATGTTTAGTATTGATGGAAAATTCCGACAGTCCTAAGTGGTAAACAATTTAGTCTCAATTTGTCTTACTCATGACTCTACATGACAAGGAGATACTCTATTACCTCAGGCCTGCTTCAGACTTTACATCAATGATTTACTGTGTTTAATATGTCCCTATGGAAACCATCACACACCAACACAAAGCTGAAATGACAAAAGGCCAGAGAAATTTCCAGAACTGGCAAGGGAAGAATGGAGAAAATATTCAGGTCTCGTTAAATATTTACAGTTTCCTGCACATGGAAGTTCCTGAATGGGCAAGCCAATCAAAGACTTCCTCAAATGTGGAGCCCTTAGGAGGTCATTGCCCCCTGGCACTATCTATGCCCTTGTCTACCTGTCCTTATACAGAAATACCTGGGCAGATTGAGTGTGATGGCACTGAGAGCTCCAGCCTCGCTAGGCACCTCTGAAGATGCTCCATATTGAATTCAAGATTCTCAGTTTGTTCGGTGAACTGAGGAGGTGATGGAAGAGGGACATCTGTCCTGGGCACCAACTACTTGAGAAATGATCCCCCCCTTCCTACCCCAACCACCCCCCCCACCCACCCACCACCCACCCCCCGCCATGCCCCCGCACCATGTGTTCACCATCATATCAGGACTTGACAAATATATTTTGAGGTTTGAAGTTGTTGAAGGTATGTTACTGAACTGTTCCTAGTCTGTTCAACACCCTGTTCAACGATCTTCTCTAGTTATCAAGTGAGTTAGCGAGTGGAAAAATCAGTGTGTTCCTACTCCTGATCAATATCAATAGACATGCTGTTTGTTGGTATTTGTTTATTCATGCAAGAATGCAAATGTGCTCACATGTATGTGAGTGATTGCACATGTATACAAGCTCAGGTGTGTGACCATGTATGTGGGAGTTTGTGTGTGTGTGACTGTGTGTGTGTGTGTGTGTGTGTGTGTGTGTATGGGGGTGAGTGTGTGGTGTGTGTGTATGGGGGTGAGTGTGTGTGTGACTGTGTGTGCGTGTGTGTGTGTGTATGTGTGTGTATGGGGGTGAGTGTGTGGTGTGTGACTGTGTGTGTGTGTGTGTGTATGGGGGTGAGTGTGTGGTGTGTGTGTATGGGGGTGAGTGTGTGGTGTGTGTGTATGGGGGTGAGTGTGTGTGTCTGTGTGTGTGTGTGTATGGGGGTGAGTGTGTGTGTGTGTGTATGGGGGTGAGTGTGTGTATGTGTATGGGGGTGAGTGTATGTGTGAGTGACTTTGTGTGTGTGTGTGTGTGTGTGTGTGTTTGCAAGGATGTGAGTGTTTATGTGTGGGAGTGTGTGAGCATGGGCATGTGGGTGTGGGGATATAAACGTGTGTGTCAGCATGTATGCATACACATGCATGGATGTCTGTGTATTCGGGTGTGGATGCGTGTGCAGGGGTGTGTATTTCTATGGGGGGGGTTTCCCTTCATCGGGTGGGCATGGCACATGGGCCTGGGAGCAGCCGCAAGACGGTCCCCGCCCGCAATCGGGCCCTGTGATTTCACGCTGGCTGCCAATTAACGGCCAGTCAGCGTGAAACACACACTGGGAGCTTCAGTGCTGCTGTCATGGGGGCAGGAAGAGTTCGAGTGCTAAAGCCTGCGCATACACTGGGGAGTGTGCTCTGAAAGCTCCCTAAAGGCTGCTTCAGGAAGATGAAGCTTTTTAAAATGAAAAGTAAAAATTTGAAAAATAAGGAAAACATGAATATGAATAGGGACATGTGAGGAATAAGTTTCACATTTTTTAAATTATTTTTTCAGTCATTGTTGGAAACGTCATCCCACCCATGGATGAGGTTTTGCAAAAAATGCAAAGGCCACCTGGCCTATTCTCCTGTTCGCCAACTGGAAGGTTGGATGGGCAGTGAAAAATTCAATTTAATTACTTGATTAATGGACTTAATAGCCTTCTTAATTGTTGGCGGGCGCACTGCCAAATCTCACCCGTGCCCGCTGTTATCACGTGAGTGCACAATAGCGTCGGGAACCTCACCCAACATCAACGTGCACTATTTCACGCTCGTGCATGTTGGGTGTGCGCCCGCATGCCAAGCTGAAAATCCTTCTCTATGTGTGTAGCTGAATGTGGGTGTTTAAGTGCGGCATTGTAGGGGAATGAGTATACGGCAGAGAGTACTGGTGTCTGTGTCTGTGCACTTGTGTGTGTGCTTCCGGATGGGTGTGAGAGCGTGGGTATTAGGTATGAGCATAATAAAGGTCTCTGTAAGCATGGGTGTTGGTGTGTGTGTGAATGTTGGTATATGTGGGTCTGATTGGTAATGTGTATGTACAGGCTTGTTTGTGTGTACGAATGTGGGAATGTCTGTGTGTCAGTGTGATTGAGTGTGTGGGTTTGTGCATGTTTCTTGGATCTGTGTTAGTGTGGTATTGGGTGTGCTGGTGCGTGTATATGGATGGTGTGGGGATGTGTGTATATGGATGGGTGTGGGGGGTTGTGTATATGGGGGATGGGTGAATGTATATTAATTTATTTGTGGACATATGTATATGGATGGAGGTGGGGGCATGTATATGGATGGATGTGGGGCTGTTTCTATGCATGGAAGTTGGGTGTGTATATATGGATAGGTGTAGGGTGTGTGTAGGGTTATGGGGTCTGCATATAGATGGGTGTGTGTATACGGATGGCGGTGGGGGGTGTGTGTGTGTATGGATGGTGGTGAGGCACGTGCATGTAAATGGTGTGCAGTATGTGCATATTTCAATGCGTATGGTATTCCATGTATAGATGGATGGATGTGTGGGGTCTGTATACAGGGATGGGTGTGGGGCTGTGTATGGAATGGGTGTGGGGGAGTCGCTGGAGTACTGATAATGTCCCTGGACTAGGAATCCAGGGGTCCAGGCTAATACTCCAGGACACACATTCACATGGCAGCTGGTCAAATTTATATTCAATTAATGAAATCTGGAATCTAAAGCTAGTCTCAGCAATGGTGACCATGAAACCATTGCTGATTGTTGTAAAAACCCACCTGGTTCACTAATCCCCTTCAGGGAAGGAAATCTGCCATCCTTACCTGGTCTGGCCTACATGTGACTCCAGACCCACAGCAATGTGGTTGACTCTTAACTGCCCTCTGAAATGGCCTAGCAAGTCACTCAGTTCAAGGGCAGTTAGGGATGAGCAACAAGTACTGGCCTTGCCCACAATGCCCACACCTCATGAAAGAATAAAGGAAAAAATATATGGATGGCATGGGCGTGTAAATGCATGGGTGTAAGGCGTGTGTATATGGATGGATGTGGGGGTGTGTATACGAATGGTGTGAGGGAGTATATATAGATGGTGTGAGGGTGTGTTTATGGATGGGTGTGAGGGTGTGTATATGGAAGGTGTGAGGGTGTGTATATGGATGGTGTGAGGATGTGTATATGGATGGTGTGAGGGTGTGTATATGGATGGTGTGAGGGTGTGTATATCGATGGTGTGAGGGTGTGTATATGGATGGTGTGAGGGTGTGTATATCAATGGTGTGAGGGTGTGTATATGGATGGAGTAAGGGTAGGTATATGGATGGTGTGAGGGTGTGTATATGGATGGTGTGAGGGTGTGTATATCGATGGTGTGAGGGTGTGTATATGGATGGAGTAAGGGTAGGTATATGGATGGTGTGAGGGTGTGTATATGGATGGTGTGAGGTTGTGTATATGGATGGTGTGAGGGTGTGTATATGGATGGTGTGAGGGTGTGTATATGGATGGTGTGAGGGTGTGTACATGGATGGTGTAAGGGTGTGTATATGCATGGTGTGAGGGCGTGTATATGCATGGTGTGAGGGTGTGTATATGGATGGTGTGAGGGTGTGTATATGGATGGTGTGAGGGTGTGTATATGGATGGAGTGAGGGTGCGTATATGTATGGTGTGAGGTTGCGTATATGGATGGTGTGAGGATGCGTATTTGGATGGTGTGAGGGTGCGTATATGGATGGTGTGAGGGTGCGTATATGGATGGTGTGAGGTTGCGTATATGGATGGTTGTGAGGATGCGTATATGGATGGTGTGAGGGTGCGTATATGTATGGTGTGAGGATGCGTATATGGATGGTGTGAGGATGCGTATATGGATGGTGTGAGGTTGTGTATGTGGATGGTGTGAGGGTGTGTATATGGATGGTGTGAGGGTATGTATATGGATGGTGTGAGGGTGCGTATATGGATGGTGTGAAGGTGCGTATATGGATGGTTGTGAGGATGCGTATATGGATGGTGTGAGGATGTGTATATGGATGGTGTGAGGGTGTGTATATGTATGGTGTGAGGATGCGTATATGGATGGTGTGAGGGTGTGTATATGGATGGTGTGAGGGTATGTATATGGATGGTGTGAGGGTGTGTATATGGATGGTGTGAGGGTGCGTATATGTATGGTGTGAGGTTATGTATATGGATGGTGTGAGGTTATGTATACGGATGGTGTGAGGGTGCATATATGTATGGTGTGAGGTTATGTATATGGATGGTGTGAGGATGCGTATATGGATGGTGTGAGGTTGTGTATATGGATGGTGTGAGGATGTGTATATGGATGGTGTGAGGATGTGTATATGGATGGTGTGAGGGTATGTATATGGATGGTGTGAGGGTGCGTATATGGATGGTTGTGAGGATGCGTATATGGATGGTGTGAGGACGTGTATATGGATGGTGTGAGGGTGTGTATATGTATGGTGTGAGGATGCATATATGGATGGTGTGAGGGTGTGTATATGGATGGTGTGAGGTTATGTATATGGATGGTGTGAGGGTGCGTATATGTATGGTGTGAGATTATGTATATGGATGGTGTGAGGGTGCGTATATGTATGGTGTGAGGTTATGTATAAGGATGGTGTGAGGGTGCGTATATGTATGGTGTGAGGTTATGTATATGGATGGTGTGAGGGTGCGTATATGTATGGTGTGAGGTTATGTATATGGATGGTGTGAGGGTGTGTATACAGATGGTGTGAGGTTATGTATATGGATGGTGTGAGGGTGCATATATGTATGGTGTGAGGTTATGTATAAGGATGGTGTGAGGATGTGTATATGGATGGTGTGAGGATGTGTATATGGATGGTGTGAGGTTATGTATAAGGATGGTGTGAGGGTGCGTATATGTATGGTGTGAGGTTATGTATATGGATGGTGTGAGGGTGCGTATATGTATGGTGTGAGGTTATGTATATGGATGGTGTGAGGGTGTGTATACAGATGGTGTGAGGTTATGTATATGGATGGTGTGAGGGTGCATATATGTATGGTGTGAGGTTATGTATAAGGATGGTGTGAGGATGTGTATATGGATGGTGTGAGGATGTGTATATGGATGGTGTGAGGTTATGTATAAGGATGGTGTGAAGATGTGTATATGGATGGTGTGAGGTTATGTATAAGGATGGTGTGAGGGTGTGTATATGGATGGTGTGAGGGTATGTATATGTATGGTGTGAGGTTATGTATACGGATGGTGTGAGGGTGTGTATATGGATGGTGTGAGGTTATGTATATGGATGGTGTGAAGGTGTGTATATGTATGGTGTGAGATTATGTATATGGATGGTGTGAGGGTGCGTATATGTATGGTGTGAGGTTATGTATAGTGTGAGGATGTGTATACTGATGGTGTGAGGGTGCCACACCTTTTCAGACCTTGGGGCTATTAGAAAAAAATAATAGAATAATGTCAGACACTGAAATCCTGTTATCATGGTGAATGCCAATTCCCCTAGATCCAGGAATTCCAGGGAGATGATTCCTAGTTTTTAATGTCCGAGGACAAGCTAAAAACAATGACATATGCTCTGGAAAAATCACAGGACAGTATTTTTGAAACTCAGAGGTTGTTTGATGTGGGTCACTTGCTTCAGAGAAATGGAACAATCGTCACATAGCACAGAGAGAGCTGAAAATAAAGTCTTTGATCAAATGAATGGTGTAGGAGCAGTGAGAGGTCTGCAATGTCAGCATTCCACTACTCAAAGAGCCATTTCTGGAATGCCTGTGAGGTGGGCTCAGGGATGGAGCAATTTCTTGTCATTCCCCAAGATACTGACTGTTTCCCCGGTCACTTGGAGAGTACGGTCAGCTGACAGGCAGTATAGGTTAACAGATAGGTACGGCATAATCGACCGCTTCACCTCCTGGGGGGAGAGGGGGTGGAGCTTACAGTCTTTGCCAACTTAAGATTCAGGAAAAGTAAAATCTTTTTGGCAGTTCTCAAGTGCCCACCTGCTCCCCAAATCCCTCAGTCCCACCTCCCCTCCATATCCCTCAATCCCACCTACCAACCTTCCTTCGATATCCCTCAGTCCTACCTTCCCTCCAAATCCCTCAATCCCATCTACCCACCCTCCCCCTATGTCCCTCAATCCCACCTATCCATCTTCTCCCCATATCCCTCAGTCCCACCCCCCCAACCTTTCCTCCATATCCCTCAATATCGCCTACCCACCACATCTCTTCAGCAATTATAATTTTGAAAGATCTTTGATAATTATTTCTTGTTATATGAGCCACACTGCTAAAGCCTAGCCCTATTTCCACTGAGTTGGTGAATGATGGGCATATTTCTATACAATTGAGTAATATACTAGGCCACTTCAGAGGGCAGTTAAGGGTCAACGCCATCGATGTGGGTCTGGAGTCACATATAGGTCCTGACCGGATAAGGACGGCAGGTTTCCTTCCCTAAAGTGAACCAGTTGGGGCTTTATGACAATCGGAAAGCTTCATGGTCACTTTGGGACCAGCTTCTTGTTTTCAAATTTTTAAATTCCAATTCTCAGATGGCCATGGTGGGATTTGATCTCTGCATTATTGACCATTACGTGATTGTAGTCCTGCATTAGATCCAAGTCGGCTGCTATGCTGTGTAGAGAATTGAATTAAATGAGCACATGAAAGAGATTACCAGAACAGGCGGTGGAACAAGAAATGTTGACATGTTTCGGGAAGGAACCAGAGAGGTAATGGTCGACAAATGGGATTTGAGGTGAATGCAACAAGAGAGGATGTGCCAATAGTCGTCTCCTGTCTGAAACAGTCACTATCTTACATGCTCCTTAACCTCGGGATAGTGAGGGCTATGGTAACTGGGGATGGAGGTTGGACTATTTCTAATCTGGTGCTGCAGGCATGCTCTAGGTTGTTGAAGGAGCCAGGATCCGATATTTGAAATGTTGACGCTGGTATTGGAATCAGCCCTGCAGGGTCCCCCTTCTCCTGGAACCATCAGGAGAGACTGGATGTAAATCCCAGGCAAGGATGTGAAAAATAACTCAGTGACTGACATACAACAGGTGTCATTTCATCATCAGCTTTAAACGGAAGCAGAATACATCAAATCAATTAGAGCTGTCCCAGAGAACTGGGAAATGGGGGAAAATCGTACACGCATTAAGAGCTGGAGGAGGCCATTCACCCTCTCCAGCTATTCCTATAACATGACAGCCTCACCCCAAAAAATCTATCAATCTCAATCTTGAAAGCTCCAACTGATCCCCAGCATCCCCAGTGTTTTAGGGAGAAAGTTCGAGAATTCCACGATCCTTTGTGTGAGGGAGAGGTTCCCAATTTCATTCCTGAACAGTCTGCATCTGCATTTAAAATAGTGTCCCTACTAATATTCACATTCACCCAGTTGAATTCCATTATAATTTTAAACATGAGAGGCCGTGAGGGGACGAGCCAGTAGTAGGTGATGTGAAGAGGGTCATGCATTCTTTGAGGATAGATTCAAGGAGTGGGAATCATTTTTTAAAATGTTCTTTCACGAGATGTGGGCATTGCTGGCTCGGCCAACATTTATTGTCCATCCCCAGTTGCTCTTGGGAAGGTGGTGGTGAGCTGCCTTCTTGAAGTCCATGTGATGTAGATACATCCACAGTGCTGTTAGATAGGGCGTTTTCGCCCAATGATGATGAAGGAACAGCGAAATAGTTCCATCATGCGATGTGAGTGTCACTGGTAAGGCCAGCATTTGTTACACATACTTATTTCTCCTTGAGAAGCTGGAGGTGAATTTATGGGGCAAGGTTGGGTAGATAGGATTGATCTCTTATAAAGGATAGGACTGAATAGGTACAGGATACAGCACGCGATTAGACAGAGTAAAGCTCCCTCTACACTGTCCCCATCAAACACTCCCAGGACAGGTACAGCACGGGGTTAGATACAGAGTAAAGCTCCCTCTACACTGTCCCCATCAAACACTCCCAGGACAGGTACAGCACGGGGTTAGATACAGAGTAAAACTCCCTCTACACTGTCCCCATCAAACACTCCCAGGACAGGTACAGCAAGGGATTAGGCACAGAGTAAAACTCCTTCTACACTGTCCCCATCAAACACTCCCAGGACAGGTACAGCACGGGGTTAGATACAGAGTAAAGCTCTCTCTACACTGTCCCCATCAAACACTCCCAGGACAAGTACAGCACGGGGTTAGATACAGAGTAAAGCTCTCTCTACACTGTCCCCATCAAACACTCCCAGGACAGGTACAGCACGGGGTTAGATACAGAGTAAAGCTCTCTCTACACTGTCCCCATCAAACACTCCCAGGACAGGTACAGCACGGGGTTAGATACAGAGTAAAGCTCCCTCTACACTGTCCCCATCAAACACTCCCAGGACAGGTGCAGCAAGGGGTTACATACAGAGTAAACTCCCTCTACATTGTCCCCCATCCCACATAAAGCACAGTAGGAGGCCTTTCAGTCCATCATGTCTGTGCCGGCTCTTTGAAAGAGCTATCCAATTAGTGCCGTTCCCCTGCCCTTTTCCCATAGCCCTGGAAATGTTTTGTTTTCAAGTATTTATCCAATTGCCTTTGAAAAGTTAGACTGAGTCTGCTTCCACCGCATTTCCAGCCAGCACATCCCAGATCACAATAACTCACTGTGTAAAAATTTTCTCATCTCCCCTCTGCTTCTGTTTCCAATTCTCTCCAATCTGTGTCCTCTGGTTACCGACCCTCCTGCCACAAAACCCTGCATAATTTTAAACACCTCTATCAATTCTCCCTAACCTAAGAACAATCCCAGCTTTTCTGGTCTCTTTATTTAACTGAAGTCCTTTGTCGCTGGTACCATTCCTTCCCCTTTAAGAATTTGTTTCATTCCCTGTGACAATGGAGAATATTAAAATGCATTCGGTTGCTGAATGGAACAAGGCTCCAGTCTTGCAGACTGCAGAGTTCAGAGAAGTCTAGAGGGCGGGGGAGCTGCAGCACACAAAGGCTGAAATGTCCTGCCAGTGGGGCTCAGTTTCTTACTGAAAGGCAGAGGCTTTCATTCTTGCCATTTAAGCTACAACTTAAAAAAAAACTGCTGCTGGATTGTGGGGGCATCGCCAGGCTCAACTGAATATAAATTGATTTAGAGAAAGGCCTGTTTGAGAGACCAAGGACAAGGGAAAAAAATGACTGATGGATCGGAAGAACGAAGAATGCAGGGGGAAGGAGAGCATGCAAATGTCAAACTGCTTATGGAGCCACTTCTGGCTGCATGAGGAGGTTGCCATGTGCATTGACACAGAAGACATCCATTCACTGCTCTTTATAGGGAGTGGAGAAGGGAGAGTCTGCAAGGGAGGACAAGATTGGCAGTGAATTCTGCATGCCTGTGTGAGGAAAGGGGGTTAAATCAGTCAGATCACTGTTCAGTCACCTTCCCTGCTTAATCCCCTGCCAGAAGTGTGACATCATGCCTGAGCAGGATTGGGCTTGCCAACAATGTTCCCTGTGCAGTAATAATCAGGCTGGTACATCACCCCTTATAGGTGCAGTCATTAGGGGTTGAGTGGGGTAACAAGGGTTGCAAGCACCTGTGGAACCACAGCTATAAAGATTTAGTCCATTTGGATCAAACCTGCACAGACATTTATGGTCCCCTCACCCCTTATCGCCCAGTACCATCAGGTGGATAGGGGAGGGGACAAACTGATGTTGCTTGAAACATTTTGACGTGGAAAAGATTAAAAAACCCAATTCCCCTGCCTGTTCTGACAGGAGCTTTGTCAAAAAAAAACTAACGGTATTTATGTCACACTTGTTCACATCCCTTAGAGATGTCGGAATGTGCTCGCCACATTCAATCACTTTGAAGTACGACTGTTCCGAAAGCAAACACTACACTGATTTTGTGTAGATCCAGATCCTATAATCAGCAATGAGATGAATGACTGCTCAATGCAAGCACTTTGGCAGAATCCCTTGTTCTTCTGAGTTGACCAGGGGCTCTTCAACATTAACACGAGAGGACAAATAGGCCTATATCGCTCTTCTGGTTGGAGTCATACCCTGGGTCTCTGGAATACTAGTCAGTGACAATACCACTATGCCACTGCCACCCCCTGTTATGGAGGGAGTTTCTCTCTCAGGAACCCCTGCAATGTCTCCGTGTGATAGTTTCTTCACTCAGTGAGAGACACCAGTCAGTGTGCAGATGTCTCCCTGAGACAGAGAGAGATTGAGAGACACCAGTCAGTGTACAGATATCTCCCTGAGAGAGAGAGGGGACTGAGAGACACCAGTCATTGTCTAGATATCTCCCTGCAAAGAAGGACTAACAGGGGGTCTGAAAGAAAGACTTTCTCAATAACAGGACCCTGATAGAGAGATTCTCTGATTGAGAATCTCTCTATCAGGGTCCTGTTATTGCAAAAGTCTCTCTTTCAGACCCCCTGTTAGTCCCTCTTTGCAGGGAGATATCTAGACAATGACTGGTGTCTCTCAGTCCCCTCTCTCTCTCAGGGAGATATCTGTACACTGACTGGTGTCTCTCAATCTCTCTCTGTCTCAGGGAGACATCTGCACACTGACTGGTGTCTCTCACTGAGTGAAGAAACTATCACACGGAGACATTGCAGGAAAACTAACAGCTCAACATGCATGCAGGAAACAAGGTTGTTAAGGATTGCAAGGTAGGAACAGAGCACAGCATGCAGAAAAAGAATGTGGGAAAAAGCAGGAACAAACCAGAGAAGGTGTGAGACCGATGACGATGGAAGGATGGATAGAGGTTGACGCCGTGCCAGATACCTCGGATCCTAGCGTTGTATTCTGTAGGAAAGGAAGGAAAGGGAAAAGTCGCATGATGGAGAGCAAAGAGACAGAGTGGATGAAGGTCACAGCGAGAAAGCAATGAAAGATGGAAGGTACATGCACATCAATGGATCTAAACAGACCCATATCTGGGCACTGACTATTGTCTCCAAGTCCCCCCCTCACTCAGGGAGATATCTGTACACTGACTGGAGTCTCTCAGTCCTTCTCTCTCTCTCAGAGAGATATTTGTACACCGACTGGTGTCTCTCAGTCCATCTCTCTCAGGGAGATATCTGTACACTGACTGGTGTCCCTCAGTCCCCCTTCTCTCAGGGAGATATCTGTACACTGACTCATGTCCCTCAGTCCCCTCTCTCCCAGGGAGATATCTGTACACTGACTGGTGTCTCTCAATCCCTTCTCTCTCAGGGAAATATCTGTACACCGACTGGGGTCTCTCTGTCCCCTCTCTCTCAGGGAGATATCTGTATACTGACTCATGTCCCTCAGTCCCTTCTCTCTCAGGAAGATATCGGTACACTGACTCGTGTCCCTCGGTCCCTTCTCTCTCAGGGAGATACCTGTACACTGACTGGTGTCTCTCAGTCCCTTCTCTTTCAGGGAGATATCTGTACACCGACTGGTGTCTCTCAGTCCATCTCTCTCAGTGAGATACCTGTACACTGACTGGTGTCCCTCAGTCCCTTCTCTCTCAGGGAGATACCTGTACACTGAGCAGTGTCTCTCAATCCCGTCTGCCTTGTTCTGTTTCATAATTTTACACGGTTGGTTGAAACCAGCAGTCATCTTGGAAAACAATTAGAAAGGGCGAGTGCAAAACTGTGAAGCGAATGAGGATGGGAAATGAAGGGAGTTTACAGAACACAGGGAAGCAGGTGAGAGAAGGGAGCTGAGAGGGTCAGGAGGAGGCCATTCACCCCTACAGGTATTCCATGAGATCATAGCTGACCTCCATTCTAACTCCATATATCCAGAAAATCTTTCAATCTCAGATTCAAAATTAACAATTGATTGTGCATTGGCGAGCAGAGAAATGAAGGGGAGAGAATGGAGTATGGAGGAAAGGGAGAGAGGAGAGGGGAGAGGGAGACAGGAGTGAAAGTAAGAGGGGAGAAGGGGAGAGAGGTGCAGGGGGAGAGAGCAAAAGGGGAGACAGGAGAAGTGGAGAGAGGGGAGTAGGTAAGTAAAGGGAGAGGGGGAAGCGAGGAGAGGGGTGAGAGGGGAGGAGGGGAGAGCAAATTAAATGAGAGGATAGGATGACGATAAAGTTGAGAAATCTGTAGAATTTCCCTTTAGAAAATGTGATTGTTTATTAACTAAGGACGTTACTCTAGATTCAGAACACAATTCGATTGAACAAAGTTCAGTTGAACTGCACACACACTTAGCATTGAAGTGCATTCAGACCACACCACAAGCTTCCTGACTGAATTCCATAACTTTTAATTACATGCTCAATTTATTTTCTGGGTGGGCCACCCTTGCCTTCAACACTGCCCTCCCAGCCTCACCTCATCTGGTTTCCCCAATTGTGGAGATGTTACACAGATTCCATTCACACCAGGTAGTCCAATACCTCACAAGTGAGCTGAGGCAACAAGCGTCAGCAGCTATTAGCCAGCAGAGGCATCACATCTATAATTAATTCTGTCCTCCCTTAAAAAAACATGAGCGCACACATATACACATTCTATTAGAATGTGTCTGATCATCTTGTTATTAATGGACTGTCCCCATCAGTCCTACTCCATCCAGAGTCAACTATATCCCTCTGCCCCACCTCCTCCTCATATCCCACAGTCCTACCAACCCACCCTCCCCCCATATCCCTCAATCCCACCTACCTACCCTTCCCCCATATCCCTCAATCCCACCTACCCACCCTCTCCCCATATCTCTCAATCCCACCTACCCACCTTATCCCCATATCCCTCAATCCTACCTACCCACCTTATCCCCATAACTCTCAATCCCATCTACTCACCCTCTCTCCATATCCCTCAATCCCACCAATTTACCCTCTCTCCATATCCCACCTACCTACCTTCTCCCCATATCCCTCAATCCCACATACCCACCCTCTCCCCATATCTCTCAATCCCACCTACCCACCTTATCCCCATATCCCTCAATCCTACCTACCCACCTTATCCCCATAACTCTCAATCCCATCTACTCACCCTCTCTCCATATCCCTCAATCCCACCAACTTACCCTCTCTCCATATCCCACCTACCTACCTTCTCCCCATATCCCTCAATCCCACCTACCCACCCTCTCCCCATATCCCTCAAACCCACCTACCCAGCTTATCCCCATAACTCTCAATCCCACCTACCCACCCTCTCTCCATATCTCTCAATCCCACCTACCCACCTTATCCCCATATCCCTCAATCCTACCTACCCACCTTATCCCCATAACTCTCAATCCTACCTACCCACCTTATCCCCATAACTCTCAAACCCACCTACTCACCCTCTCTCCATATCTCTCAATCCCACCTACCTACCTTCTCCCCATATCCCACAATGCCTTCTCTTTACAAATGCCTCTCAACCCCAATTACACTGTCCTTCCTCGGGTATTTATTTCATAAACTGAAATTCTGTTTAGGTCTAAAATTCCCCTGATTTCCCTCCACACTCTCGCTTCCTCATTTTGAATCTGTATTTTCTGACATCTGAAACAATTCCCCTCAGGAAGAAATTTTCCTGGATTAGCCCATCTCCCATTCCCAGCAGAGCCTGAAAACCTCCGACAGCTCCACCTCATTGTCTCCGCTCTGCCAGGGAATGACTGGTATTCTGTCAGGAGTGTGTCAGGTCCTGGAGGCGTTCCTGGGACCCAGTTGGGAATCTAATTAGAGAAGAGATGATGAGAGGCCAGGCAACACTGGAAAACCGTGAGGAGCTCCTGACGATAGGTAATTTGTCAAAGCTAAAAGAATGTTTGGTTACGGATAATGATGACATCAGTTGGCATTTCCTGATTATCTCTGTTAGGATTGGATAATCATTGTGAGGGATCTGGGCTTTTTGAATCTACATCATAGACCCTGAAGGTATGAGGCCAACACAATCACCAAGGCTATTATACCACACATCTCACTGCCTCCCCTCCAACAGTGCTTAATATATATTCTTCTCGTAAAGGAGATTCAAGAATAAACTAATCTAGTTGGCATCCTGATTAAAAAGAAAATCTCATTCTGAATATTCTCCCTCCATTCTGGATTCTCACTGTGCTCAAGCCAAGACTGATCGTAACGTCTCCCACTCAAACTTCTCCCCTCCCACACTCCCCTCAAATGTGGGACTCCTCTCCCTCACTCTCCTCAAACTATGGGACTCCTCCCCTCCCACACTCACTCACTCTCCCCCCAAACTGTGGGATTCCTCTCTTCACTCTCCACCCTCTGTAATCTACATGTATCCAAACCCAGGCTTGGGTGTCATCCAATCACTGCTTTCTAATATATCTCAACTTCTCACCTTAATGTTGCCTGCCCTATGGGACTGAGCCCTTCCCCTGGTGTCCTGCCCTGTGGGACTGGGCCCTTCCCCTGGTGTCCTGCCCTGTGGGACTGGGCCCTTCCCCTGGTGTCCTGCCCTATGGGACTGGGCCCTTCCCCTGGTGTCCTGCCCTGTGGGACTGGGCCCTTCCCCTGGTGTCCTGCCCTGTGGGACTGGGCCCTTCCCCTGGTGTCCTGCCCTGTGGGACTGGGCCCTTCCCCTGGTGTCCTGCCCTGTGGGACTGGGCCCTTCCCCTGGTGTCCTGCCCTGTGGGGCTGGGCCCTTCCCCTGGTGTCCTGCCCTGTGAGATAAAAGAGTCCTCTGCCATTTCTTACCTGCCACCCGCTGAGCGACCAGTCCCTCCAAATTATAATGTTCTTCCTCGGGCATCCTGGCGATGCCATCAAGGCTGGCAGATTTCACTTGCACTTGTGACTGAGATGGCATGGAGTAGGTTGCGGAAACGGGTCCACTGTGCGATACAAATGGTGGCACCGGGGATGAGGCGTTGTCATTTGGTCCTCGGCCGTAACCTCTCGGTGTGGTGGTGGCTGACTGCGGTTGCTGGCTTGCGTGGCCATACACTGGGTAATAGACTCCTACAGGGTTCTGTTGTTGCTCCTGTGGGAGTGAGGCACCCGGGGGACAACTGTCCACATTTCTCTGATCTAGCTCTGATGAAGTCTGGTGTATCAGATCAGTTGTGTGTGTCAATGGCTGGCTTGGGGCATACATGTTGGCTGCCATGACGGTGTGAGTAGGCTCAAACGAGTTTGATGGTCTTTGAATGGCATCCTGATGATCTGCAGAGCTGAAGTGTGATGGGGGCTGTGGTTCCACCATTGGCTCGCGCTGAAACTTGTGTGCCTGAGAGAATGAAGGGTCCAAGTCTAGCATGAGTATGTTGAGGGTCTCAATGGACTGCTCAATCTCCTGCTGAGAGGCCATTCTTGGGAACTCTGGGATGTTGTGGCTTTGCAGTGTTGGCTCAGAGGTGCTGTGCTGCGGGCTCTGAGTTCTCAAAGGACTGCTAGGACCCTCGAGCACCCCATTTGCCTGTGGGTAGGATGAGGACCAGCTCCCCTGCTGCTGCCAGGTGCTCAGGCCTCTCTGAACTGCGTCCCTACTGCTGGTGCTGCGTGCTGGGGTCTGAGGCAGATTGGACACAAGCTCACGTCTGGAGCTGTCAGGCGCACTGAACGACTGAGATCTGTACATCCCAGTGGGGCCAATGGGATAGGACTGCTGGACAACAGCTGTTTGAGGCTGCTGGACACAGCTTGGCATGGTGTAAGTGACGTGCTGAGGAGTGGAGATGACAGGGATCAAGTGGCCTGTAGAGTTCTGCTGTTGGCCTGCCTGGGTTACGCTGTTACTCCTTGGGATGTTCTTGGTGTAGCTGATTCCCGTTAGGTCTGACTCGCAGTATCCATCCCTCTGGAGTTTGTTGATTCCATTGTAACTTAGTGGCCCATTGGATACAAGCAAGGCCTGGTCTACCCGTGGAGACTCGTGGTAACCCACCTCACCCGTTGCCATGGGGTAGGTGCCCTCGAAGGAGGAGAGTGTGCCCACACTGTCGACGCTGTTCAGGTCGTGGTTGGGCAAGTCATCATCTAGAATGTCGGTTTCCCGCTCTGTGTTGGCCATTGGCACATCTCCATTGACGTGGACCTGGGCAGGAACCAGCACATGACGAGGTCCTGCTGACACTGACAGGCCAGAGGCCCTGTTGTGCATTGGTGCCTTGCTGTCCAAACCAAAGCCACTGAGCAGCCTGTCAAGCTCCCGTCTCTCCTCAGGTGTGATGCCTTGGTTGCTGGGCGGTGGCTGCTCGTCAGTCTTGTCAGTTTTGGTGGAGGCGGTGGAGTTCCCAGAGTCACTGCTCACTGACAGGGTGTGCTCGATATGGTTGGGCACCCCAGGTAAAGGAATACCATTGGCAGGGACTGGATTTGTCGTCCCATCGGTTGAATTCTTCTTCTTTACTTTGGCATACAAACTCCCATCCAACGGCCCCTGGGTGTGTACCACATCTGGAAGACCAAAATGCAAATCCGTCAAACAGTAATCTGATAAAGAAAATGACATCAACTCATTTAGTGATGTTGGTTTAGTGATAAAGGTTAACCAGGACACGGGGGTGAACTCCTCTGCTTTTCAAAATTGTACAGTGTGATCTTGCAATTCCAAAGCACAGCACTTCCAACAGTGCAGCATTCCCTTAATGCTGCACTGGGAGTGTCAGCCTGGATTATGGGCTCAAGTCTCTGGAGTGGGGCTTGATCCTAGACCTCTTGATTCAGACACAGGTTGGGTCTTACTTTCTAAAGGAGTAGGGAGTGAGGGAAGAGGTGAGGGATATTTAGATATAATGGGACAGAATTTGCTGTAAGGTGTGTGAATGACACTCAGCATTATTAGTGAAGAAATCATCCAGTAAATTGTGGTGAGGAAAAGTGCCCTGTGAATTGCAAATTGTTACAAGTTGCTGTACGGTTTGTGCTATTCCAATGTTTGTTTCACGAAATGGTACTTCACCCTTAACCTCCTTGCTGCGCTTGCATATTGAGTGCCTATTAATTATAGGAATTAATTTTCTGTGGTAAATTTAACAGCTTAAGAACTCTTTCACCAAGTGATAATTATCAACGAGTGTCAATCAATTTCTCTGGCCCTGAAAGTGAGTGATTAAAAGTGTGGAGTCTCATTCCTTCAGGTACTAAATTGTTCTGTGAGATTTTTAAAAGGTCAAATTTAATTTTAAAAAACTTATTTTTCCTTTATCACTTTTTCCTCTCTTCCAGTTTGTCTTTTGCTCTCTTTATTTCTATTTCTCTTTCTGATTTGATTCTCATTCACACCAGTCCTCCCTCCCTGCCTCAATCTTTAACTTTGGTTAAGGAGATAAACTGTTAGTCCCCCCATTCACTAAGGTCCCAGTTGCTCCATTGCCCTTGCCACACTGTTAGCAGATTGCACTTGCAGGTACATACAAAGAAATGTACATACAAAAGAAAGTGTGTAAGAAAACGTCTAATGAATGGGGCACATTTTGAGATGCCCCACTCCAGCAAATTGCAGCACAGTGAATCTGCGCTTACAGTATTTAAAGGGTTACGCACTCCACATTGACCCACTTCCAGTTTGTCTTCTGGCTGTGTGCAAGAACGCAGCATGATACCATTTTGCTAATGTCCCTGTCCTCTGGCCAAAAATAAATTCCACCAAACACTTTTCCACCTTCATAGTGCGCAATGGAAACCGACACGAACCTCTCTCAGCATTACGGGCCTAATCGATCCCAGCCCCCTCGCAAAAAACAAAACATTCAAAACTTTTTCAATACCCGCAAACCCTGGTAAAAGATAAAACTAAAGAAACATGCAACTTCAAAACTAACCCAGAGCTGGAACAGAGTCAAGGGGCAAAGTCTGCAACAGCATCTCAAACCCTACCTCTTGTACGTCCTCTTTTACGACTCAAAGTAGTATTTTTTTTCTATCCATGTAAAAGTTGACAGGTCTGGGAGGAAGAAATGAAACCAAAAATCCACAAAAGGGACAAAGAGAGGTTAGAGCTTGAAGGAGACTGGAGAAGAGGGAGAGAAAGAGAGAATGCCGTTCCCACAGTGGATATGTGTGAGTGGGAAGTTTGTTTCTGATGACTGTGTCTGTAAGCACTGCAGCCTCCACCTGGTATACACTTATCAACTCCCAGCTATGTGCTTGGGAGTGACATCAGCTCCCCATGAGCGAGCACTAAATGAGACCAGAGAAACACAACAGACTGGGGGAAAAAATCACTTCTTTTTCCAATCTCCACAACACATTCCGCAGTCATGGAAAGATCCCAACAATCATCAGACTCGAATTTTCCAGCTGTCCATTCCACAGGAAAAGCAATGCTGAAGTTTTTTTTAAGTGAAATTTTTTTTTTAGACAGTCGTCTTGATTCAGAGTGGAATTTTATCTAAGGAAATAGGGAGCTGGAACAGTAAAAACAAAACGTCCTAACACTAGATATCAACAATAACCATGTGTAACTAGACACACTAACAACAGCCAGCACTCTGGCTGGGTGGTGGGATGGGTACAAATCCAACAACAAAGACACAGACCAAGAGAAGATTTGGCATAAAAAGGGGAGCTAGGGGCACTTACTCACTCAGAGAAATCCAGCTAATACATTATTTCATGACATGAGTAGATGAGCTTGAAGGATTTGGCACTGCTACTACTTTTGAAAGACAGGAACAGCTAATGATGGGGTGTCCAGTTTGGTCTCCTGAAATGCCAAGTGAGGGAAAGAGGTGCCTCCTGCAGCTGATCTTAATGAACAGGTTGATGTGATGTGTTCCACGGTCTGGGGCTCATGGCCTCAATCGCACTTTGGATCATCCCTCATCTTCCAGTTATGGAGCAGGCAGTCACGCCATCCACTCTCTGTCCGGATTCAGTAAGCATTGTGTCCACTGTCTTCGAATGAGGTTAAAATCAGGAACCTCTGCTGTTGGTTCTTTAAGCTTCCTGTGTCCCACAATTCAGTCCATCTGGATAGTGGGTTGATGGCAGTTCCATGAATATTAGCTGCTGTTTCCCTGAAACAGCATGATTTTAAACACTTAAGTCATTTTTTTCAAGTCTTCATGAATGAGAAGGTCAATGTTGCTAGTGACTTTTTCCACCATGCAGAATACAATGATAAATGTGGAACTGATGGGTTCTTTGTCAGGCTGTTGATATACCCGAGAATATTGAGGCAGAGTTGTAACCTTTAGCTTCTGCTTCTGCTTCAGCTGTGTTGGCATGAGAGACTGATGTCCATATTCCACCAACCTTCAGAAGCAGGTCTCCAGTCAGACAGTGCTGAATGTCGTTGACAAGTCTATGAAGGCAGCTACAGTCTTCAGCTGTTTCTGGAACCTGGCCTCAATATTGGTTGTGAGTGCAAGGACCTAGACAGAGCAGCTTCTTCTGTTCTGAAGCCAGGCTGCGCATTACAGAGGGCAGAATTTAAAACCAGCTTTATCCAGTATTTTTAGGATCACAATAGGAGTGCTAAACAGGAGATTGCTGCATAAAGTAGAGAAATTCTGCTCAATGTAGATCAAAGCTTGATTAGATCAGACTGGCTGTCCTGTGTTCTGTTACTAATGTGTTTATTGTTTAAATCATATTTTGTGTTTTACATACTGGGATGACTACTTTGAAGAAATAAATCACAATGTATCTGCAGCCCAATAGATGTTTCCAGTATTCCAGTTGACCCTCACTAATTTTCTAGTGAATACCACTGACCTAGAAGGAATAGTTAAGCAGACACATGGGAACTCCACCATCTGCCATTGCCCTCCAAGTCAAGGCTTGAAAATATATCGCTGTTCCTTCACTGTCACTGGGTCAAAATCCTGGAACTCCTTCTCTAACAGCACTGTGGGTGTACCTACACCACATGGACTGCAGCGGTTCAAGAAGGCAGCTCACCACCACCTTCTCAAGGGCAATTAGGGATGGGCAATAAATGCTGACATCCCATGAATGAATAAACAAACTCCCAATGATAGAACAGTGATAAATTCATTGTCCGTGAAATGTTTTATCACGTTCTGAGGTTTATATAAGATGCTAAATAAATCAAATATTTATTTTTGTGTGATAGAATCATAGAAAAGCACGGCACAGAGGCGCCATTTGATCCACTGATTCTGCCCTGACTCTCTCAAAGAGCATTCTAGTTAATCCCACTCCACTGCTCTTTCTCCGTTTCCCTGCATTTTTTTTCTTCTTTAAATATTTATCCAATTTTCTTTTGAAAGCTACTGATGAATCTGCCACTTCTCCATTGGGCTGTGCATTACAAATCGTAACCATTGTCATCCCTCTGCCACATCTCTCTTTCTCTCTCCCTATATCTTTGCCTTTCATTGTCTATTTAATTCCCATCTTTCACTAACCACTCTCTTACTGTTGGCCCGTCGGACTCTCTCATTTTCTCCCTTTCTACCCCTGATCATTGTCCAGTGGGCCCTGGGTTAGAGAGAGAGGGGAAATCAGCCAGTGTTCCTGCTCTTGATCATTGTCCAGTGATCCCTGGGTTAGAGAGTGGAGAAATCAGCCAGTGTTCCTGCTCCTGATCAATGTCCAGTGAGCCCTGGGTTAGAGAGAGGGGAAATCAGCCAGTGTTCCTGCTCCTGATCACTGTCCAGTGACTCCTGGGTTAGAGAGAGAGGGGAAATCAGCCAGGGCTCCTGCTCCTGATCACTGTCCAGTGATCCCTGGGTTAGAGAGTGGGGAAATCAGCCAGGGCTCCTGCTCCTGATCACTGTCCAGTGACTCCTGGGTTAGAGAGAGAGGGGAAATCAGCCAGGGCACCTGCTCCTGATCACTGTCCAGTGACTCCTGGGTTAGAGAGAGAGGGGAATCAGTCAGGGTTCCTGCTCCTGATCACTGTTCAGTGACTCCTGGGTTAGAGAGAGAGAGGAAATCAGCTAGGGCTCCTGCTCCTGATCACTGTCCAGTGACCGCTGGTTAAAAAGCATGTGCTGTTTATCAGATTGACATGGGTTTGTTGTCTGTCGAAATAAGGAACAATGAAAGGGCAAAAATAAAAATTTTGCAGTTGCTGAAAGTCTGAAATAAAAACAGAAAATGCTAGGAAGATTCAGCAGGTAAAACCGGCTGTGTGTGGGGAGTAAGGTAGGGTTAATGAGGATCGGCTCGGGTGGGGTGGGCTCGGCAGTGGTGGGCGGGGGGGGTGAGAAGTCGACCGCCGCCTGCAATCAGGGCCGAATCACAATTTCATGCTGGTGGGCCAATTGAGAACAAACAAAGGAAAGTACAGCACAGGAACAGGCCCTTCGGCCCTCCAAGCCTGCACCGATCATATTGCCCGTCAACTAAAACATTTTGCACTTCCGGGGTTCGTATCCCTCTTTTCCCATCCTATTCATGTATTTGTCAAGCTGCCCCTTAAACCCCACTATTGTACCTGCTTCCACCACCTCCTCTGGCAGCGAATTTCAGACACTCACTACCCTCTGCGTAAAAAACTTGCCCCGCACATCTCCTCTATAGTTTTCTCCTCTCGCCTTAACTCTATGTCCCCTAGTAATTGACTCTTCCACCCTGGGAAAAAGCTTCTGACTATCTACTCTGTCCATGCCACTCATAATTTTGTAAACTTCTATCAAATCGCCCCTCAATCTCCTTCGCTCTAGTGAGAACAATCCAAGTTTCTCCAACCTCTCCTCATAGCTAATAACCTCCAGACCAGGCAGCATCCTGGTAAACCTCCTCTGCACCCTCTCCAATGCCTCCATATCCTTCTGGTAATGTGGCGACCAGAATTGCACGCAATATTCCAAGTGTGGCCTAACCAAGGTTCTATACAGCTGCAGCATGACTTCCCAGCTTTTATACTCAATATCCCTACCAATGAAGGCAAGCATGCCATATGCCTTCCTGACTACCTTATCCACCTGCGTTGCCACTTTCAGTGACCTGTGGACCTGTACCTCCAGATCCCTCTGCCCGTCGATGCACTTAAGGGTCCTGCCATTTACTATATAATTCCTGCCTGTATTAGACCTCCCAAAATGCATGATTAAGGCCTGCCCAGTGTAAATTGCGAGCAGCAGCGCTCAGCACTGCCTGTGTGGGGTGGGGGGTGGGGGAGGAGGGTGAGCATGAACTTTGCGCTTGCACGTGGATGCGCACTTGAAAGTCTCCCTGAAGCAGAGAGCTACCTCAGGGGGATGAGCCTTTTTCAAAATCAAAAATAAAGATTTTAAAAATGTTATAAAACATGTCCCCTTATGTGAATCTGTCACATGAGCAGGGACATGTTATTAGTTAAATTTTTAAATTGGTTTATTTTATTTTCATTTGCTGTTGGAAACCTCATCCTGTCCAAGTGTGAGTTTCCTAAATAATTGGCCTTTTCGCCTGCCTGCTAACCATTAGGTTGGACGGGCAGTGAAAAATCTCTCTCAATTAACTTTTTAATGGCCTTAACAGGCCTTTCAATTGTTGGTGGATGCGCTGCCGACTCTGGGGTGTGCCCGCCGACCGAAATATCACAGGAGTGCACAATGATGTCAGGATGCTCGCCTGACGACACCGAGCGTCATTTTAAGCTCGATCAGGTCTGGTGCGCGTCCACCGAGCTAAAAATTCTCCCCAATGTTTCAGGTCTGTGACGTTTTATCAGAACTGAAGAATGAAAGATTCACGGGGCAGGACTTTGCCCTTGGCAGGGGTGCTCAGTGGGGGCAGGCGGCGGCAGGTGGGGGTGGTCAGGAAGCTGAACGACGCCAGCAATTGGCACCAAGCTGCGATTTTATGTAGGCGGGCCAATTAAGGCCGGTGCAGCGAGGGACGCAAGCGTCAGCGCACAGTGCTGCCTGTGCAGGCAGGGGGAGGAGGGCCAGCGGGGCAAGTGTAAACTTCACACGTGCGCAAAAAGAGAACCTCAATCTTCCTGAGGCACGGAGCTGCCTCAGGGAGATGAAGCGCTGTTTAAAAAAAGTAATGAACAAAATAAAAATGTCATAAAACATGTCCGACTCTGTCACATGAGCAGGGACATGTTTTTAATTCAAGCGTAAAATTTTTTTTATTTTTACTGGCTTTAGGAAACCTTATCCCGCCTGTGGATGAGTTTTCCTAAAAAGTGTAAAGGCCACTTGGCGCTTTCGCCTGCCCGACAACCGTTAGGTTGGACGGGCTGCGTATATTTGAATGTTATTTCCCTTTTAATGGCCTTAACAGGACTTTTATTTGTTTGCGGGTGCACTGCCGACTCTGGTGCATGTCCGCCGAACGGAATACTTTGGGACTACACGATGACATCAAGACCCATGCCCAACGTCATCGCGCATCATTTTACACTCAGCTCGGTTGGGCGCACACCCGCACACCGAGCTCAATATCCTGCCCATGGCCTTTTTAAAAAAATGTGATAAAAAATGTTGGTCTCTGACTGTCCTGCTATATGTTTCTCTTTCTGCTTTAGTTGTGTCAGCATCACAGACTAATATCCGTATTCCACCAACATTTATATGGGTAGCACTAGTTAAACCAGGCACGACTTACTGAGATGGTAGATCGGATAATGAAAACTTATAAATGGAAGTAATTTAAAGATTTCACTTCTAAATCCACATTTCGAATCAATGCTGACATTCCTCACACTGCATCACTGGCACCCTACAGTTCTCCAAATGCCAGCAACCCTTGGGGATCAGGCCCACCATCTGGAGAAAGTGACTGTTTAGATCAGTGCACAAATGGAAAATGATCACTCAAATAAAAATACACAGCCCAATTTAAACCAGAGCTGGATTGTGTGTCAGTACATTTTTAGACAGGGTATTAACAGTGTCCTGTTTTTAAAAAGGGGTATTACCAGTCTTCTGGGGTATTAGCAGTGTCCTGTTTTAACTCAGGGCTATGAACAGTGTTCTGGGGGCATTAGCAGTATCCTCAGGGTATTAACCAGATCCTGGGGGTAATTAACAGTATCCTGGGGACATTAATAGTGTCCTGGGGGTATTAGCAATGTCCAGGGGTGACTAACAATGTCCTGGGGGTATTAACTGTGTACTGGGGGTACTAACAATGTCCTGGGAGTTTTAACAATGTCCTGGGAGTATTATTGGTGACCTGGGGGTATTAACGGTGTCCTGGGAGTATTAATAGTGTCTTGGGGGTATTAAAAGTGCCCTGGGAATACTAACTGTTTCCTGGGATACTGTTTCCCGGGAGTATTAAAGATGTCATGGGAATATTAACAATGTCCTGGGGCTATTAGCAGTATCCTGGGGGTATTAACTGTGTCCTGGGAGTATTAAAAGTATCTTGCAGGTATTAACAGTGTCCTGGGAGTAGTAAAGGTATCCTGGGAGTATTAAAAGTCTCCTGGGGATATGAACAGCGTCCTAAGGGTATTAACATAGAAGCATAGAAAACAGGAGCAGGAATAGGCCACTCAGCCCTTTGAGCCTGCTCCACCATTCATTATGATCATGGCTGATCGTCCAACTCAACAGCTTGCTCCTGCTTTCTCCCCAAACCCTTTGATCCCTTTTGCCCCAAGAGCTATATCTAACTCCTTCTTGAAAACATACAATGTTTTGGCCTCAACTACTTTCTGTGGTAACGAATTCCACAGGCTCACCACTCTCTGGGTGAAGAAATTTCTCCTCATCTCACTCCTAAATGGTCTACCCCATATCCTCAGACTGTGACCCCCACCATTGGGAACATCCTTCCTGCATCCACCCTGACTAGTCCTGTTGGAATTTTATAGGTTTCTATGAGACCTCCCCTCATTCTTCTGAACTCCAGTGAATATAATCCTAAACGACTCAATCTCTTCTCATATGTCAGTTCCGCCATCCCAGGAATCAGTCTGGTAAACCTTCGCTCCACTCCCTCTATAGCAAGAACATCCTTCCTCAGATAAGGAGACCAAAACTGCATACAATATTCTAGGTGTGGTCTCACCAAGGCCCTGTATAATTGCAGCAAGACGTCCCTGTTCCTGTACTCGAACCCTCTGGCTATGAAGGCCAACATACCATTTGCCTCCTTTACTGCCTGCTGCACCTGCATGCTTACCTTCAGCGACTGGTGTACGAGGACACCCAGGTCTCGTCGCACATTCCCCTCTCTCAATTTATAGCCATTCAGATAATAATCTGCCTTCCTGTTTTTGCTACCAAAATAGATAACCTCACATTTATCCACATTATACTGCATTTGCCATGCATTTGCCCACTCACTCAGCTTGTCCAAATCACACTGAAGCATCTCTGTATCCTCTTCACAGCTCACCCTCCCACCCAGCTTTGTGTCATCTGCAAATTTGGAGATATTACATTTAATTCCCTCATCTAAATCATTAATATATATTGTGAATAACTGGGGTCCCAGCACCGATCCCTGCAGTTCCCCACTAGTCACTGCCTGCCATTCAGAAAAAGACCCGTTTATTCCTACTCCTTGTTTCCTGTCTGCCAACCAGTTTTCTATCCATCTCAATGCACTACCCTCAATCCCATGTGCTTTAATTTTACACGCTAATCTCTTATGTGAGACTTTGTCAAAAGCCTTCTGAAAGTGCAAATAAACCATATCCACTGGCTCCACCTCATCAACTCTATTAGTTACATCCTCGAAAAATTCCAGTAGATTTGTCCAGCATGATTTTCCTTTCATAAATCCATGCTGACTCTGTCCGATTCTGCCACTGTTTTCCAAGTGCTCAGCTATTAAATCTTTTATAATGGACTCTATAATTTTCCACACTACAGACGTCAGGCTGACTGGTCTATAATTCCCTGTTTTCTCTCTACCTCCCTTTTTAAATAGTGGGGTTGCATTAGCTACCCTCCAATCTGTAGGAACTGTTCCAGAATCTATAGAACCTTGGAAGATGACCAGTGTTAACAGTGTCCTGGGTCAATGAACAGTATATAATTAACAGCAGCCTAGAGTATTAACCATATTCTGAGAGTATCAATAGTGCCCTGGGGGTATTAGCAGTGTCCTGGGGTAGTAGCAGTATTCTGGGAGGATTAACAGTGACATTAGGGTATTAACAGTGTCCTTGGAGTATTAACAGTGCCCTGGTGGCATTGACAATGTCTTAGGAGTATTAGCAGTGTCTTTGGAGTATTAACAATGTCCTGAGAGTTTTAAAAGTGCCCCAGGAATATTAACAATATCCTGGGGGTATTAATAGTATCCTGGAAGTAGTAACAGGTTCTGAGGGGTATTAACAGCAGCCTAGAGGTATTAACAGTCTCCTGTGGTTATTAACTGTGTCCTGGGAGCAGTAACAGTGTTTTGGTAGTAATAAAAATGTCACAGGGTTATTAAGAGTATGCTGGGAGTAGTAACAGTGTCCTGGGGGTATTGACAGTTTCCTGGGAGTATTAATGCTGACCTGGGAATAATAAAGGTGTCTTGTGGGTATTAACAGTGTCCTGGGATTAGTAACAGTGTCCTGGGCATATTAATGCTGACCTGGGAGTATAAAAAGTGTCCGAGGGTATTAACAGCATCCTGGGGGTATAAAAAGTGTCCTGGGGAAATTAACAGGGTCACGGGAATAGTAGCGGTGTCTTGGGGGTATTACCAGCACCTGTGAGTAATAAGTGTCCTGGGGGTATTAACAGTGTCCTGGGGTATTAACAGCAGCATGGGAGTATTACCAGTGTCCTGGGGATATTAGCAATGTCCAGGGGATTTTAACTTGTCCTGGTAGTATTAACAGTGCCCTGGGGGTATTAATAGTGTCCTGGGAGTATTAGCAGCAGCCTTGGAGTATTAACTGTGTCCTGGGTGTGGGGGGAGGGGGGGGTAATTAACAGTGCCCTGGGAATATTAAGTGTCCTGGGCATATTAAAGGTGCCCTGGGAATATTAACAATGTCCTGGGGCTATTAACAGTGTCCTGGGAGTATTAACAGTCTTCTCAGGGTACTAACAGTGTTATGTTGGTATTAATAGCAGCCTGGGAGAATTAACAGTGTCCTGGTGGTGTTAATAGTGCCCTGAGGGCATTAACAGCAGCCTGGGAGTATAAACAGAGTCTTGTGGGTATTAACAGTGTCCTGAGAGTATTAACAGTGTCTTGGGACTATTAATAGTGTCCTCCTGATATTAACAGTGTCCTGGGAATATTAACAATGTCCTAGGGCTATTAACAGTCTTCTGGGGTATAAACAATGTCCTGTTGGTATTAACAGCAACCTGGGAGTATTAACAGTGTCCTGCGGGGTATTAACAGCAATCTGGGGGTGTTAAGAGTTCTGGGGGTATTAAGAGTGTCCCAGGCATATTAGTAGTACTCTGAGGGTATTAACAGTATTCTGGGAGTATGAACAGTGTCCTGGGGTATTAACAGTATTTTGGGAGTATTAACAGTGTTCTGGGAGTAGGGGTATTAACCGTATTCCGTGCATATTAACAGTGGCCTGGGGGTATTGACAGTGTCCTGGGAGTTTTAACATTATTCTGGGGGTATTAACAGTGTCCTGTTTTCGACAGGGATATTAAAACTGCCCAGTAAACAGGGCTGTTTTGGTTCATGGATTGTAATAGAAATTAAAGAGTCACATGGGAGCTTTTATTAAAATTTGTGAGTGTGAATTATCCAATCCCCACTCAAGACGATGACTTCACGTTGGCCATTCCCAGTTGTAAATTAAGACTTGGCTTGGAAATCAGCCAAGAGGCTGTAACATGACTGAAATAGAATGGTATTAAGTATCACATACTAAAGGCATTACACAAGGGGCTGCTTAAATCTACTACAGATGTCAGTCTGGGGCTCTGCCCCAGCTCCTTTCTCCCTAGACCAACGTCTTCAACTTTTCCGCTACAATTATTCCTTTACATTTTGTTTAATGTTTTGTTGCCAGGTCTGCAGCATTGGCCACTTGCACGAGCTGCTTAAAGGGGCAAGGCTTGTCCTAATTTCAATGGAAACATTGAGATCTGAACTCACCAGTAAATGTCCCCTCCCACTTCCATGCCACCCACCTCTGTGTGAGTCTTAATTAAATATTCACAATAAGGTCATGACCACCTTTTACCAGGACCAACACTGGGGACTCACCAGAGGAAGTCAAGTTGCAAGTGGGTTGGTCTTAAAGGGTTCCTGGGAAAAGTTAATGGGTTGCAAGGCAATTGAAGGTAAGTGGCTACAGAGTGGGGTATTGGTTTCATTCAACCTCCATCATAGTGGCACGTTTTTGAAGCGTCTATTCCAGACTTTCAAAAGTGTAGTAAATTGTTTGCAAATACACAAACCTGGAAGCAGGAAACAGTTGGCAAGTGATGGAACAGAGCAGTTCATGATTTACTGCGTGGCAGAGTGCAAACAGGGCAATGAGATGGGTGGGAGGAGGGTTTGTGTGTATGGAAGCCCAGGAGACTGCCTCCTGAGTACAGCCGGTGCCAAAAAGAAATCTGGTTAAAAAAAGAAGTATCCTTGAATCTAAGCTGGGCATTCTGAATGGTACAAGTAGCCTTCAAAGCTCGTTGCAACAGAAGGTACAATTTAAAGTGGATCATATATTGAAGTAACTCTCTTCAAAAAGTCACTGACCCATTCACATGGCCACCCTCTCAACTTCACCATCATTTCTCTGATTTCTTGGTCAGTATCCAATGCCGTGCTGTACCTGTCCTGGAAGTGTTTGATGGGGACAGTGTAGAGGGAGATTTACTCTGTATCTTACCCCGTGCTGTACCTGTCCTGGGAGTATTTGATGGGGACAGTATAGAGGAGCTTTACTCTATATCTAACCCCGTGCTGTACCTGTCCTGGGAGTATTTGATGGGGACAGTATAGAAGGAGCTTTACTCTGTATCTAACCCCGTGCTGTACCTGTCCTGCGAGTGTTTGATGGGGACAGTGTAACAGGAGCTTTACTTTGTATCTAACCTTGTGCTGTACCTGTCCCTGCAAGTGTTTGATAGAGATAGTGTAAAGGGAGCTTTTTACTCTGTATATAACAGCATGCTGTACCTGTCCTAGGAGTGTTTAATGGGGACATTGTAGAAGAGATGACAATGAGTCAGACACAGCCCTTGCTGAATCAGATGGGGCTGAATCATTCACCTGACATCTAATATGTTACTAATAGAACAGGAGGAAGGGCTCAACACTGAGATCGGACATTTTATTAATTCATTCATGGAATGTGGGCATTACTGGCTAAGCCAGCATTTACTGTCCATCCCTAATTGCCCTTGAGAAGGTGGTGGGTGAGCTGCCTTCTTGAGCCGCTCCAGTCCATGTGCTGTAGGTACACCCACAGTGCTGTTAGGGAGGCAGTTCCAGGGCTTTGACCCAGCGACAGTGAAGGAACGGCGATATATTTCCAAGTCAGGATGGTGAGTGACTTGGAGGGGAACTTCCAGGCAGTGTTCCCATCTGTCTGCCGCCCTTGTCCTTCTGGAAAGTAGTGGTCGTGGGTTTGGAAGGTACTGTTTAAGGAGCCTTGGTGAGTTTCTACACTACACCTTGTAGATGGTACACACTGCTGCCGCTGTTCATCAGTGGTAGAAGGAGCAAATGTTTGATGATGTGGTGCCAATCAAGTGAGCTGCTTTGTCCTGGATGGTGTCAAGCTTCTTGAGTGTTGTTGGAGCTACACTCACCCAGGCAATTGGGGAGTATTTTATCACACTCCTGACTTGCGCCTTGTCAATGGTGGACAAGCTTCGGGGAGTCAGGAGGTGAGTTACTCGTCACAGGATCCCTAGCCTCTGACCTCCTCTTATAGCCACAGTATTTACATGGCTAGTCCAGTTTGGTTTCTGGTCAGTGGTAACCCCCAGGATATTGAATCAGCGATGGTAATGCCACTGAATGTCAGCGGGCGATGGTTAGGCTCTCTCTTGTTGGAGATGGTCATTGACTAGAGCTGGTGTGGCGTGAATGTTATTTGCCACTTGTCAGCACAAGCCTGGATATTGTGCAGGTCTTGCTGCATTTGAACATGGACTGCTTCAGTATCAGAGTAATCGCGAATGGTGCTGAACATTGTGCAATCATCGGTGAACATCCCCACTTCTGACCTTCTGATGGAAGGAAGGTCATTGATGAAGCAGCTGAAGATGGCTGGGCCTAGGACATTACCCTGAGGAACTCCTGCAGTGATGTCTGTGATGCCATACTTGGTCAAATGCTGCCTTGATGTCAAGGACAGTCACTGTCACCTCACCTTGAGGGTTCAGCTCTTTTGTCCATGTTTGAACCAAGGCTGTAACTAGGTGAGGAGCTCAGTGACCCTGGCTGAACCCAAACTGGGCATCAGTGAGCAGGTTATTGCGGAGCAAATGCCACTTGATAACACTGTTGATGACTCCTTCCATCACTTTACTGATGATGGAGAGTAGACTGATTGACCAGGTTGGATTTGTTCTGCTTGTGTACAGGACATACCTGGACAATTTTCCACATAGCTGGGTAGATGCCAGTGTTGTAGCTGTACCAGAACAGCTTGACTAGGGGCACAGCAAGTTCTGGAGCACAAGTCTTCAGTACTATTGCCGGAATATTGTCAGGGCCCTTAGCCTTTGCAGTATCCAGTGCCTTCAGCCGTTTCTTGAGATCACGTCGAGCAAGTCAAATTGGTTGAAGATTGACGTCTGTGATGCTGGGGAGCTCCGGAGGAGGCCAGGACGGATCATTCACTCGGCATTTCTGGCTGAAGACTGTTGCAAATACTTCAGCCTTATCTTTTGCACTGATGTATTGGGCTCCTCCATCATTGAGGATGGGGATATTTGTGGAGCCTCCTTCTCCAGTGAATTGTTTAATTGTCCACCACCATTCATGACTGGATGTGGCAGGACTGCAGAGTTGCAGCACTCACACAATTCCTTGACTCTTTGGTGACTGGAAACAATGCAGCTCCTAACTGTCTCTGTTAATCGCCTTCTTATCGCAAGTCATAAAATCCTCCCTCCCAGAGAATCACAGGTTGTTTTTACAGTGCAGAAGGAGACCATTCAGCCCATCCTGTCTGCACTGATTATCAAAATGAGGAACTCACCTAGTTCCGTTCTCCTGGCTTCTCCCCATAACCCTGCACATTCTTCCTTTTCAGATAGCAGTTTAATTCTCTTTTGAATGCCTCCACCACACTCACAGGCAGTGCATTCCAGACCCTAAACACTTGCTGCATGTATACATTTTTTCTCATATCACCAATGATCCCTTTACCAATTTTTTAAAATCTGTGCCCTCTTGTTCTCGAGCCTTTCACGAGTGGGAACAGTTTCTCCCTATCTAACCTGTCCAGATCCTTCATGATTTTGAAACCTCTATCAAATCTCCTCTCAGCCTTCTCTTTAAGCAAAACAGTCCCATCTTCTCCAATTTATCTTCATAACTGACGTCCTTCATCCCTGGAATTACTCTCATGAATCTTTTCTGCACTCTCTCCAATGCCTTCATATCCTTCCAACAGTGCGGAGCCCAGGACTGGACACAATACTCCAGCTGAGGCCGAACTAGTGTATTCTACAAGTTCAACATAACCTCCTTGCTCTTGTCTTCTATATCCCTATTAATAAAGCCGAGGATACTGTGTGCTTTATTAACCGTTCTCTCAACCTGTCCTGCCACCTTCAATGATTTATGCACATATACATCCAGGTCCCTCTGCTCCTGCACACCCTTTAGAGTTGTATCCTTTATTTTAGATTGTGTCTCTCCATGCTCTTTCTACCAAAATGCATCATTTCACATTTCTCTGCATTGAACTTCATCTGCCACTTGACCGCCCATTTCACCAACTTGTTTATGTCCCTTTTAAGTTTAACATTGTCCTCCTCACAGTTCATGATGCTTCCAAGTTTCGTATCATCTACAAATTTTGAAATTGTGCCCTGTACACCAAAATCTAGGTCATTAATATATATCAGGAAAAGCAAGGGTCCCAATACCGACCCTGGGGAATTCCATTACGAACCTTCCTCTAGCCCGAAAAATATCCATTAACCATTACTCCCTGTTTCCTGTCACTCGGCCAATTTCGTATCCATGTTGCTACTGTCCCTTTTATTCCATGAGCTATAACTTTGCTCCTAAGTCTGTTGTGTGGCACTGTTTCAAATGCCTTTTGAAAGTCCATATACACCACATCAACAGCATTGCCTTCATCAACTCTCTCAGTTACCTCTTCAAAAAACTCTAGCAAGTTAGTTAAACTCTACTTTACCTTAAGAAATCCTTGCTGGCTTACTGTAATTAGCCCACATTTTTCATGTGATTATTAATTTTCTCCTGAATTATTATGACTAGAAGTTTCCCCACTACCAAAGTTAAACTGACTGGCCTACAGTTGCTGGGCTTATCTCTACATCCTTTTATGAAAAAGAGTGTAACGTTTACAATTCTCCAGTCCTCTGGCACCACCCGAGTCTAAGGAAGGATGAAAAATTATGGCCAGTGCCTTTCCCTCAGTATCCTTGGATACATCTCATCCAGTCCTGGTGCCTTATCAACTTGTAGTACAGGCAGCCTGTCCAATACCTCCTCGTTATCAATTTTGAACCCTCCCATGTCTGAATTCCCTCCTCTTTCACTGTGGCCTGGGTAACATCTTCTCCTTTGGTAAAGACAGATTCAAAGTATTAATTTAACACCCCAGCTATCCCCTCTGTCTCCACATCTAAATCCACTTTTTGGTCCCTAATTAGTTCTGCTCTTCCTTTTGAGCACCTGTTAATTCTTTCTGTGCCTATAGAAGACTTTGGATGTCTCTTTTATGTTAGCTGCCAGTCTCTTTTCATGCTCCCTCTTTGCTTCTCTTTATTTTTCATCTCCCCTCTGAACCTTCTATATTCAGCTTGGTTCTCATTAGTATTTCCTACCAGAAGTCTAAAGTGCACTTTTCCTTCTTTATCTTAATTTCTATCTCTTTTTGTCATCCAGGAAGCTCCGTATTTGTTTGTCCTACCTTTCCCTTTCAAGGGAATTTACCTTGACTGTGCCCAAACCATCTCTTCTTTGAAGGTAGCCCATTGTTCAGCCATCGTTTTTCCTGCCAGTCTTTGACTCCAATTTATTTGGCCCAGATCTTATCTTACCCCACTAAAGTTGGCTTTCCCCTAATTAATTATTCTTACTCTGGATTGACCTTTGTCCTTTTCCAAAGCCAACCTAAACCTTATGGGCAGAATTTTCTGCCTGCTGGGTGGACGGGCCCGACCCAATCTCCGGTGGGCGGTGAGCCGATCCCTGCCGGAGAAGTAGGCCCCGCCGCCATTTTACTTGGGTGGGCCAATTAAGGCCCAGCGTGACGTCCGGCGGGAAGCATTATGCACTCCCTGTGGGGGTGGGGAGGTGGGGATTCCCCAAAAGCGAAAGCGCGCTCTTTCACGCATGCGCATGAAAGAGCGCACATCCCCCGAGGCTAAGTGCAGCCTCAGGGAGATTGCTGACACTTTTAAAAACATTAAAAATAAAAAAAAAAATCCTTAACATGTCCCCCTCATGTCACAATGTCACATGAGACGGGACATGTTCATAATTTACATAATAACTTTAATAAACTGTTTAAAACCCTACATGATACCTCATCCCACCAGTGGATGAGGTTTCATGTTTTATCTATTTGTCGCCGGGACTCCTGGTCAATCCGCCAACCTTAAGGTTGGATGGGCAGGTCCTTTAATTGTTTAAATGGTCCTGTCAGTGGCCTCAATTGGCCGTTGACAGGTCAGCGGGCCCACAGCTGATTTTGCTGCACCCCTGCCTTCCTGAAAATTTAAATGGGGTGGGATGAGGTCGGGAGTTCTGCCCGATGTCACCGCGCGTGATTTTACGCGTCAGCGAGCGGGCCCCGCCCCCTGTTCGCTGATGGCAAAATTTAGCCCAACATTACAAAGATCACTGCCCCCTAAAATGTTCAACAACTGACACTTGATCCACTTGGTCCATCTCATTCCCAAGAGTCTGGTCTAGCAATGCCTCATTTCTTGTTGGACTGGTAAATTTTCCTGAACACACTCTTGGAACTCTGCCCTTTACACTACTACTATCCCAGTCTATATTGGGATAATTAAAGTCCCCCATTATAACTACACTATAATTCTTGCACCTCTCTGTAATTTCCTTGCAGATTTGTTCCTCCACATCTTTCCCACTATTTGGTAGTCTACAGACTCACCGAGCAATGTAATCACACCTTGTTTTGTTCCTTAGCTTTAACCAAATAGATTCTGTCCTCTTTCTCTAGCACTGCAATGTTCTCCTAAATCAACCCCTGCTCCTCCTCACCTTTTCTCCCTTTCCTATCTTTCCTGAACAACCTGTATCCAGGGATATTAAACACACAGTCCCACCCTTCCTTGAGCCAGGTCTCTGTTATAGCCACAGCATCGTATTCCCACAAGGCAATCTGTGCCTGTAGCTCACCAATCTTATTTACCACACTCTGTGCATTCACATATATGCAGGCAACCCTTAATAAGACTTTATTACTTTTTTACATTGATCCCACCTATTAACTTATTATTCTATCTGTCTGTGTTTGTCTGCCTCTCTATCTATCTATCCACATACCTATCACAGTATTCTGTGCGCCTTGGCATTCCTCTCTGATATTATCACCTGGTCCCCACGTGCCTGCCAAGTCCCCTCCTGAAAGTTGAAACCAAGGACTGTCAACAGCCAATAGGGATTATCCCTCTGCACCTTATCACACCCACAAAGCAAACCAGGGCCAATGGAGTATTTTCAAAGCACAGTCACTGTTGTGATGTAGGGAAACACAGAAATGCATCCGTGTAACACAAGATTACACAAAGTGCAGATGAATCATTCTCAGTGTAACCCCCAAGTTCCTCTGCTCCTGCATCCTCTTCAGAAATGCATCCTTTATTTTATATTGTTTCTCCACATTTGTTTGTGCTATAATGTAGCATTTCATGATTCTCTGCATCAAATTTCAACTGTTACCTGCTCCGCCCATTCCACCAACTTGTCTATGTCCTCTTGAAGTCAATCACTACACTCCTCACAGCTCACTGTACTTCCAAGTTTTGTGTAATTTGCATATTCTGAAATTATGTCCTGTACACTCAAGTTGAGGTCATTAATATATACCAAGGAAAGCAGGAGACCTAGTCCCAACCCCCAGGGAAATCCACTATGCACCCTCGTCCAATTCGCGAAACAATGGTTCACCATGACTCTCTGAATCCTGTCACTCAGGCAACTTTATATCCATGCCAGTTCAGGTTTGCTGACAAGTCTATTATGTGACACTCTATCAAACATCTTTTAGAAGTCTGGCCATACCACATCAATCACGTTACCCTCATCAACCTTCTCTGTTACTTCGTCAATGACTGCAAGCAAGTTACTTAAACATAATTTGCCATTTATACCAAATTTCACAGAACAAATAATAAATTTATTTAATTAATCCAAATTTGTCCAAATGATGTTAATGGTATCCCGGATTATCATTTCTAAAAGCTTCCCACAACTGAGGTTAAACTGATTGGCACGTAGTTGCTGGATTTATCCTTAAACCCTTTCTAAACAAGGCTGTAACATTTGCAATTCTCCAGTCCTCTGACAGCACCCCTGTAATCTAAAGAGGATTGGAAGATTATGGACAGTGCCTCCACAATTTCCATTCTTGATCCCCTCAGTATCCTCGGATGCACCCATCTGGTTCTGGTGACTTATCAACGTTAAATACAGCCAGCCATTCTAATATCTCTGACAGAGGGAGTGCTGCACTGTCAGAGGGTCAGTACTGAGGGAGCGCTGCATTGTCAGAGGGTCAGTACTGAGGGAGTGCTGCACTGTCAGAGGGTCAGTACTGAGGGAGCGCTGCATTGTCAGAGGGTCAGTACTGAGGGAGCGCTGCACTGTCAGAGGGTCAGTACTGAGGGAGCGCTGCACTGTCAGAGGGTCAGTACTGAGGGAGTGCTGCACTGTCAGAGGGTGAGTACTGAGGGAGTGCTGCACTGTCAGAGGGTGAGTACTGAGGGAGCATTGCACTGTCAGAGGGTCAGTACTGAGGGAGCGCTGCACTGTCAGAGGGTCAGTACTGAGGGGGTGCTGCACTGTCAGAGGGTCAGTACTGAGGGAGTGCTGCACTGTCAGAGGGTCAGTACTGAGGGAGTGCTGCACTGTCAGAGGGTCAGTACTGAGGGAGTGCTGCACTGTCAGAGGGTCAGTACTGAGGGAGTGCTGCACTGTCAGAGGGTCAGTACTGAGGGAGTGCTGCACTGTCAGAGGGTCAGAACTGAGGGAGTGCTGCACTGTCAGAGGGTCAGTACTGAGGGAGTGCTGCACTGTCAGAGGGTCAGAACTGAGGGAGTGCTGCACTGTCAGAGGGTCAGTACTGAGGGAGCACTGCATTGTCAAAGGGCCAGTACTGAGGGAGCGCTGCATTGTCAGAGGGTCAGCAATGAGAGGGCAGGACAATTTATTATTTTTACTTTTAAAATCTTCATCTCTCTGAGGCAGCTCTGTGCCTCAGGGAACTTTTCCTGCGCGAAGTTCTGCGCTCACCCTCCGCCCTCCCTCACTCACTGCACAAAGGCAATGTTGAGCACTGCAGCACGCGTTTCCTGCTGGGGGGGCCTTAATTAGCCTGCCAGTGTGATACCGCAGTCAGGGCCTGATCGCTGGCGGCAATTCGTTTCCCGACCACTCCCACTCCCCCCGCCAAGCCCGCCTGATGAGGGCAAAATCCTGGCCAGTGTGTGTGGGACTGTACTCCCCTGAAAGTCAGTGGGCAGAATTTTACGTTCTGCAGGCTGGCGCAGGCCGACCCGAGTGGGTGTAAAATCGCGCGAGATGATGTCGGGGAAGCAGCCTGATGTCATCCCACCCCCGCTCGACATTTCACTCAGCAGGCACGCTTCTGGCAAGTAAGCCCATAATACGGGTGCAATTTGTCATGGCCCGTCCAACCCTATAGCTGGCGGACGGGTGAATCGGCCAGGTGGTCCTTTACATTTCTGATGAGACCTCATCCAAGTGGGGGATGAAATCTCCACTAGGAAATAAAGTAAAGAGAAATATCGGGGTACAGCATTTTTACAAGGTATGCTTCCAGGCGCTGATTGTGCTGCATGGACATTTTTTGCAGCTTTTTTGTGCTTCATTTTATTATTTGCAGGTCTGCAGCTCCTTGAGGCAGCTGTCTGCCTTCAGGGTGCTCTCTCAAAGCACTCACCCACGCCCACAGTGACATCACAGCCCCCCCGTCTTCCCCTCCACCACCCCGGTAGCGCTGAGCTTCCCAGTGCAAGCTTCAGGCAGTCTGGTCGTTAATTGGCCAGCCAGCGTGAAATCACGGCTGGAGGCCGATCGCAATTGGGGCTCATTTACCGGCCATTCCCAGGCCTGCCGATCGCGCCCTCCTGACAAGGGAAAATTTCAGGCCAGTATGAGCGGAACTGAACCCCAGTGAGAGTCAGTGTGTGAATCTGTATCCCAGTGAGAGTCAGTGTGTATGCAACTGTACCCCATGAGCGTCAGTGTGTGTGGAACTGTACCCCATGAGCGTCAGTGTGTGTGGAACTGTACCCCATGAGCGTCAGTGTGTGTGGAACTGTACCCCAGTGAGAGTCAGTGTGTGTGGAACTGTACCCCTGTGAGAGTCAGTGTGTGTGGGATTGTACCCCAGTGAGAGTCAGTGTGTGTGGAACTGTACCCCTGTGAGAGTCAGTGTGTGTGGAACTGTACCCCAGTGAGAGTCAGTGTGTGTGGGACTGTACCCCAGTGAGAGTCAGTGTGTGTGGAACTGAACCCCAGTGAGAATCAGCGTGCATGGAACTGTACCCCAGTGAGAGTCAGTTTGTGTGGAACCCTTACCCCAATGAGAGTCCGTTTGTGTGGAACCCTTACCCCAGTGAGAGTCAGTTTGTGTGGGAACCCTTACCCCAATGAGAGTCCGTTTGTGTGGAACCCTTACCCCAGTGAGAGTCAGTTTGTGTGGAACTGTATCCCAGTGAGAGTCAGTGTATGTGGAACTGTACCCCAGTGAGAGTCAGTGTGTGCAACTGTACCACAGTGAGAGTCAGCGTGTGCAACTGTACCCCAGTGAGTGTCCACGAGTGTGGAACTGTACCCCAATGAGAGTCAGTGTGTGTGGAACTGTACCCCAGTTAGAGTCCGTGTGTGTGGAACTGTACCCCAGTGAGAGTCCATGCCTTGCAGAGAGTGGAGGTGTTGAAGGTAATGGTTACTGAAGGTTAATCATATGGACGAGACCCTCTCGCAGCCTTCACAAGTGCAGCTCAAGTGGCCAATGAGAGTGTATTGCAAAAGTTGCAGCAATAATCTTACTTCAAGAATTGCTAGTAAATGTCAAATATTTCCTGATCAAGGTAGCTTTTTATTCCTGTGTTATTCTGACCAACCCCCTGTCCACCCTGCATTGCCCCCACATGCCCAGTCATTCTCCCTCCCTGTTCCACTGCCTGTTGCTCCCCCCATGCCCCCAAACACACATCCGTACCTGTTGGTTATCTGATGTAGAAGGTCCTCCTGCAAACAGGCAGCAATCAGTAAAGCCCGGCAGCTATCAGCGAGTCAAAGTTCCGGCTGAATTTTTTCTGCTGTGATCCTCCCTCTCTCTCAATCAAGCCGACTGTTTTGCACACGGCCAGAAAATGCCACAGGGTGTTGTCCGTGCCAAGGGAACCAGCTTGCTCGGAATGAACAGGCCCTACGCCCTCTCCCCCTCTGTGACTTTTCTCAGTCACAGTGTGTTCCTCACAAGCTCCTGCTAAAGGATTCAGTCATCTCACAAAAACCCACACACACGTTGGCTGCCTGTTGCCTCCTGTTGCTGGCCGACTGGAGGGTGGAGGCAAGTGCAAGGTCGCAGCCGTTTGTGAGTCCTGTCATTGAGCAGAGGCTCTGTAGGACACTGTGCCTTCATCTGCCAGTGGGCTGCTAACTTAAAGGCAGTTGTAACAGCAAATGAAATCATCTGTCAGAGACAGATTAGGTTACAGGCTGGCTAATTAAAGTCAGATCTATAAAACACCCCTGCATAGGACTGAATCAAATTGAAAGAAAGTGTGTTTTTAGTTAAACCATCGTCTAATATTTGGGATGAAAGAGTACGTGGGTGCACAACCTTCCAGCATCTCTCCATATCTTTGTCTCTCTCTCTCTCTCTCTCTTTCTCTTCAACTCCCTCTTTTTCTGTCTTTCCACCTTTCTGTTCAATCTTTATTCATTTTGTCTATTTGTCTCCCTCTTTCTCTTCCTATTGCTTTCTGTCTATCTCTATCTCCTCCCGCTCTCCTTCTATCCTCTTTGTCTCTTGCTTTCTTTCTCTTCACTTTCTGACTACCTCTATCCCTTTTGCTGTCCCCCTATCACTCTCTTGGTCTCCATCTTCCCCATCTCTATCCCCTTCTGTCCATTACTTTCTATGCTCTACATCTCTCTTTCCCTCACACTTCCTCTCTGTGGCTTATTTCTACATCCCAACTGTCTCTTTCTCTGTTTCTTCTTGTTGGTCTCTCTCACAGTCTCTGGTGGTTCTCGAGGGAGGTAGAGAGCGAAGGGAGATGGATCACATTGAGCAGACTGTGTGATATCTTTCCATCTCCGTGTACCTTTTCTGGAGCTGGGCTTCCAGATGCATCAGCTAGACAGCCGAGAGGCACTGGTTAATCAGTGAGTATTTAACAGAGCAATCAGCTCCCATTCTGGTAATGGGTTGAAATCTTCCTGACAAAGCACAGGGCCCCCGTTGTATTCAGAAACGTCAGGGGGGCTGATCTCCCCATTAATGTAGCTTTTGCTGTGGTGGCAGCTGCTCCCATACCACTGAAGCTCCTGAGCAGTGTTCAGGCAGTGAAGGTGGCCCCGGCCCTGCCTATGCACTGTGTTGAAAGGACAGTGGTAGTACGGAGGGGGTGCCGCACTGTCAGTGCGTCAGGACGGAGGGGGTGCCGCACTGTCAGTGCGTCAGGACGGAGGGGGTGCCGCACTGTCAGTGCGTCAGGACGGAGGGGGTGCCGCACTGTCAGTGCGTCAGGACGGAGGGGGTGCCGCACTGTCAGTGCGTCAGGACGGAGGGGGTGCCGCACTGTCAGTGCGTCAGGACGGAGGGGGTGCCGCACTGTCAGTGCGTCAGGACGGAGGGGGTGCCGCACTGTCAGTGCGTCAGGACGGAGGGGGTGCCGCACTGTCAGTGCGTCAGGACGGAGGGGGTGCCGCACTGTCAGTGCGTCAGGACGGAGGGTGTGCCGCACTGTCAGTGCGTCAGGACGGAGGGTGTGCCGCACTGTCAGTGCGTCAGGACGGAGGGTGTGCCGCACTGTCAGTGCGTCAGGACGGAGGGTGTGCCGCACTGTCAGTGCGTCAGGACGGAGGGTGTGCCGCACTGTCAGTGCATCAGTACTGAGGGTGTGCCGCACTGTCAGTGCGTCAGTACTGAGGGAATGGCACACTGTCAGAGGGTCAGTACTGAGGGAATGGCACACTGTCAGTGCGTCAGTACTGAGGGAGTGCTGCACTGTCAGTGCGTCAGTACTGAGGGTGTGCTGCACTGTCAGTGCGTCAGTACTGAGGAATGGCGCACTGTCAGAGGGTCAGTACTGAGGGAATGGCACACTGTCAGAGGGTCAGGACTGAGGGAATGGCACACTGTCAGTGCATCAGTACTGAGGGTGTGCTGCACTGTCAGTGCATCAGTACTGAGGGAGTGCCGCACTGTCAGAGGGTCAGTACTGAGGGAATGGCACACTGTCAGTGCGTCAGTACTGAGGGTGTGCTGCACTGTCAGTGCATCAGTACTGAGGGAGTGCTGCACTGTCAGAGGGTCAGTACTGAGGGAATGGCACACGGTCAGAGGGTCAGTACTGAGGGAGTGCTGCACTGTCAGTGCGTCAGTACTGAGGGTGTGCTGCACCGTCAGAGGGTCATAGAGCATAAGAACATAAGAAATGGGAACAGGAGTAGGCCATTCGGCCTCTCAAGCCGGCTCCGCCAGTTAATAAGATCATGGCTGATCTTCTTGTGTTTCGATTTCCACATTCCCATCTATCCCTGATAACCTTTGATTTCCTTGCCTAACAAGAATCTATCTACCTCCGCCTTATAAATATTCAATGACCCCGCCTTCACCACCTTCTGAGGCCGAGAATTCCAAAGTCACACAACCCTCTTGGGAGAAAAAAATTTCTCCTCATCTCTAAAAGGGCAACCCCTAATTTTAAAACAGTGCCCCCTAGTTCTGGGCTCAGACATTGGAGGAAACATCCTTTTAACGTCTACTTTGTCAAGACCTTTCAGGATCTTGTATGCTTCAATCAAATCACCCCTTACTCTTCTAAACTCTAAAGTGGAAACAAACCCAGTCTGTTCACCCTTTCCTCATAAAACAACCCACTCGTTTCTCAGTATCAATCTAGTAAATCTCCTTTGGACCACCTCCATCCTTCCTTTAATAAGGAGACCAAGATTGCACACAGTATTTGAGGTGCCCACCAATGTCCTGTATAACAGAAGCATAACATCCTTACTTTAATTAATGTTTAATCCCTCTTGTAATAAAAAATAGCATTCCATTAGCCTTCTTAATTACTTGCTGTTTGTAACTCATGTACTAGAACACCTAGATCCCTCTGCACCCCAGAATTATGCAGCTGTTCTCCATTTAAGCAATACTCTTATTTTTTGTTTTTCCTGCCAAAGTGAACAACTTCACATTTTCTCACATTAAACTCCATTTGCCAGACCTTTGCCCACTCGCTCAACCTATCTATATCCACCTACAACCTCCTCATGTCCGCTTCATAACATACTTTCCTACCTATCTTTGTGTCATCTGTGTCATTTAGCTACCATGTCTTCATTCCCCTCATCTAAGTCATTGATGTAAATCATAAAAAATTGAGGCCTCAGTACAGACCCATGTGGGACTCCACTCGTCACATCCTGCCATTCAGAAAAAGACCCATTTATGCATGGTCTGTTTTCTGCTAGCCAGCCAATCTCCTATCCATGCTAATACATTACCCACTACACCATGAGCTTTTATTTTCCATAATAACCTTTGACGTGGCACCTTATCAAATGCCTTCTGGAAATCCAAGTACAGCACATCCACGAGCTCCCCTTTACCCACTGTGCATGTTACTCCTTCAAAAAAAACTAATAACTTGGTTAAACATGATTTTTCTTTCACAAAGCCATGCTAACTCTTCCTGATTACCCTGAGCTCTTCTAAGCGCCCAGCTATAACCTCCTTAACGTTTGATTCTAATAACTTCCCCACGACAGACGTCAAGCTATAGTTTCCTGTTTTCTGCCTCCCTCTCTTCTTGAATAGAGGGGTTATATTTGCTACTTTCCAATCTGATGGAACCTTTCCAGAAACTTTGAAATTTGAAAAATTAACACCAGCTCATCGACTACCTCATTAGCAACCTCTTTTAAGCCCTTAGGATGTAGTCCATTGGGACTCAGAGACTTGCCATTCTGCAGCTCCATCAATTTGCTCAGTACCGTTTCCCTAGTGATTTCAAATTTCACCAAGTTCCTCTCTCCCTTTCACCTCCTGATTTGCAGCTATTGCTGGATTGTTTTTTGTATCTTCTATAGTGAACACAGGAGCAAAATATTTGTTTATTGCTTCCGCCATTTCCTTATTATCTACTATTAACTCCCCACTGTCACTCTCTAGAGGACCAACACTCACATTACTTACTTTTTTCCTTTTTAAGTACATTTCTAGCTAGCTTCCTCTCATACTCTCATTTCTTTCTCCTGGTGAACCTCTTAGCCATTCTCTGCCTTTCTTTATATTCTGTCCAATTATCTGTCCTACTACTCATTTTTGCAGAGTTGTATGGTTTTCCCTTAAGTTTGATGCTTTCCTTAACTTCTTTAGTTAACCATGGATGGTGGGTCCTCCCCTTAGAATTTTTCTTTATAGTCAGAATGTACTTATTATGAGTACTCTGAAATATCCCCTTAAATGTCTGCCACTGCTTCTCTATTGATCTATCCTCCAGCCTGGTTTCCCAGTTCACTTCAGCTAGCTCAGCTTTCATCCCCACACAGATGCCCTTATTTAAGTTTAAGATACTAGTCTTAGACCCATTCTCCTCTCTTTCAAACTGGATGTAAAATTCAATCATATTGTGGTTGCCACTACCTCGGGGTGCCTTTATTCTGAGGCCATTAACTAATCCTGTCTTGTTACACAATACCAAGTCTAATATAATCTGGTTGGTTCGAGAACATGCAGCTCTAAGAAACTACATGGAAAGCATTTTAACAACTCTTTATCCAGACTACTACTGCCAATCTGATTTTTCCAGTTTATGTTAGATTAAAATCACCCATGGTTATTGCTGCCCCTTTATCACAAGTATGCAATATTTTCTCTTGTATACTTAATCCTACACTGTGGCTACTGTTAGGGGGCCTGTGGACCACTCCCATTAGTGACTTTTTCCTCCAATTATTCCTCATTTCCACCCAAACCGATTCTACATCTGGATCTCCTGAACCAAGGTCATATCTAACTATTACACCAATGCCCTCTTTGATTAACAGTAGCTTCCTATTCTTCTCGAATGTCATTTACCCCTCAATGTTAAGGACCCAAACTTTGTCATCCTGCAAGCACGTCTCCGTAATTACTATCAGATCATATTTATTTGCTTCAGTGTGGGTCATCAATTCATTTACTTTGTTATGAATGCTACGTGCATTCAGATAGAGAGGCTTCAGTTTTGTCTTTTTCTTACTTTAGTGACATCTAGTCTTGACTGTTGATATATTCTTAGGTTTTTTTCTCTGTGTCCCTTCTTGCCATTCGCTCACCCTCATTTCACATGTTACATTTTTGCTCTCCTGTCTCGACTCTACACCTTAAATTGCTACCTCCGCCCAAACTTGATCCCTCACCCCTCTTGTTTAGTTTAAAGCCCTCTCTACTTCCCTAGTTACGTGATTTGCAAGGACACTCGTTCTAGCATGGTTCAGACGTAAACCGTCCCAACAGTGCAGCCCCACTTTCCCTAGTACTGATGCCAGAGCCCCACATACTGGAACCCACTTCTCTTCTGAGAGAGCGCCGCGCTGTCAGAGGGTCAGTACGGAGGGAGCGCCGCGCTGTCAGAGGGTCAGTACGGAGGGAGCGCCGCGCTGTCAGAGGGTCAGTACGGAGGGAGCGCCGCGCTGTCAGGGGGTCAGTACGGAGGGAGCGCCGCGCTGTCAGAGGGTCAGTACGGAGGGAGCGCCGCGCTGTCAGAGGGTCAGTACGGAGGGAGCGCCGCGCTGTCAGAGGGTCAGTACGGAGGGAGCGCCGCGCTGTCAGAGGGTCAGTACGGAGGGAGCGCCGCGCTGTCAGAGGGTCAGTACGGAGGGAGCGCCGCGCTGTCAGAGGGTCAGTACGGAGGGAGCGCCGCGCTGTCAGAGGGTCAGTACGGAGGGAGCGCCGCGCTGTCAGAGGGTCAGTACGGCGGGAGCGCCGCGCTGTCAGAGGGTCAGTACGGAGGGAGCGCCGCGCTGTCAGAGGGTCAGTACGGAGGGAGCACCGCGCTGTCAGAGGGTCAGTACGGAGGGAGCGCCGCGCTGTCAGAGGGTCAGTACGGAGGGAGCGCCGCGCTGTCAGAGGGTCAGTACGGAGGGATTGTTGCACCATCAGAGGGTCAGTATTGAGGGACTTTCGCACACTCTCTCTTCTCCAGGTTCCCATTGCCGATTGCCATCAAGATGCCACAGGATGGAGGTGCATCTGGACTTGGGGAACAAGACAGGTGTAGTCTAACTGCGATGCCCCTTGCTGTCAAATAGTCAACTGACTCTCCTTAAAAACAGAAGTGATGACCTTCTCTGCAGAATTTCGATTCCGACCCCATCGCATCAGTACATTGCCAAAGTGCCTTGCAACATGAAGGTGGAATTTAAGCAGACACCGACAACAGCGGAGATTAGAACATTCAAGAAGGAAGAGTGGTACATCAGGGGATCGAAAACAGAAATGTGAAAGTCTCAGGAAGCACAAAATTGTTCATCAAGACTGTGTTTGTTCTTTGAAAGAGTTATCCAATGATTCCAGTCCTCTGGCTCATCCCTCACAGCCCTGTAACTTTCTTCCCCTTCAACTCTTTATCCAATTCCCTTTTGACAGCTATGGCTGAATCTGCTTCCACCACATCTCCAGGCAGCACCTTCCAGATCACAACAACTCAATGACTAAAGAGTTCTCCACATCTCCCCTCTGGATCTTTTCTGTTATCTTAAATCTGTCTCCTCTGGTTACTGACCCACTTGTCACTGGAAACAGTTTCTTCTTACTCACTCTGTCTAAACCTTTCATGATTTTGAACACCTCTATTAAATCTCCCCTTAGCCTTCTCTGCTCGAAGGTAAACAATCCCAGCCCCTTCAGTCTCTCTAATAACTGAAGCCCCTTATTCCTGGTCCCCATTCTAGTAAATCTCCTCTGTACCCTCACCAAAGCCTGGACATCCATCCTAAAGTGTGGTGCCCAGCTGTAGTTCAAGCTATTCTTTAGCTCGGAGTGCAGTCCTGCACTATGAGAAGGTTGGGTTGCTACTTGACACCTCCCTACTCCCGAGACAGAGCCAGCCCATCTCATCAGAAATCCAAAGGGATTAGCCAGGGCTGCTGGGAGTCCTGCTGGCTCACGTGTGTTTTAACTCTCGCAATGCTGAGATGGTGCTGATACCATCCGATCCACTTAATACTTCAGCACCTCTCCACCATAAATCAGGACAGGGACATCAGAAGACCCACCTGTTTGAAAGATAAAACCCTCCAGTGTTGTCAGCACCAGGGGGGCGCCCTTTCAGAATAGCAGTGGTAAATTTGAGCTCACGGATATCTTTCCAAGCCTCCTGCAGAGCGCACAGTAAAAAGCAGCAGCAAAGGCAATGGGCTCTGATAAAATCCCAATCATAGTACTGAGGACTTGTGCTCCAGAACTTGCCGCGCTCCTAGCCAAGCTGTTCTAGTACAGTTACAACACTGGCATCTGCCCGGCAATATCGAAGATTGCCTAGGTATGTCCAGTTGACAAAAAAATGACAAATCTAATCCAGTTAATTACCACCCTATCAGCTAATCTCAATCATCAGAAAAGTGATGGAAGGTGTTGTTGAAGGTGCCTTCAAGGAGCACTTACACAGCAATAACCTGCTCACTGACACTAAGTTTCAGTTCTGCTAGGGTCGCTCAGTCCTGACCTCACTACAGCCTTGGTCCAAGTGTGTACAAAAGAGCTGAACACCAGAGGTGAGGTGAGAGTGACTGCCCTGGACATCAAAGCAACATTTGACCAATCGCACCATACAAGTACCAGGCAATGACCATCTCCAACAAGAGAGAATCTAACCATCGCCCCTTGACATTCAATAGCATTACCATTGCTGAATCCCCCACTATCAGCATCCTGGGGCATTACCATTGACCAGAAACTGAACTGGGGGAGGTGATGATGTAGTGTTATTGTGTCGTTGGACTAGTAATCCAGAGACCCAGGGTAATGCTCTGGGGACCTGGGTTTAAATCTTTCCACAGCAAATGGTAGAATTTGAATTCAATAAAAAGATCTGGAATTAAAAGTCCAACGGTAACCATGAAACCATTGCTGATTGTCGTAAAAACCCATCTGGTTCACTAATGGCCTTTAGGGAGGGAAACCTGCCATCCCTACCTGGTCTGGTTTACATGTGACTCCCAGCACCACTGCAATGTGGGTTACATGTGACTTTTAAATGCCTTCTGAACAAGGACAATTAAATGTTGGCCCAGCTAGTGATGTCCACATCCCATGAATGAATTTTAAAAAACTAGCCATATAAATACTGTGGCCACAAGAGCAGGTCAAATTCTAGGAATCCTGCGGCGAGTAACTCACCTCCTGACTCCCCAAAGCCTGTCCACCATCTATGAGGCACAAGTCAGGAGTGTGATGGAATATTCCCCACTTGCCTGGATGAGTGCAGCTCCTACAACACTCAAGAAGCTTGACACCATCCAGGACAAAGCAGCCCCGCTTGATTGGCACCCATTCCACCAGCTTCAATATTTACTCCCTCTACCACCGACGCACAGTAGCAGCAGTATATACCATTTACAAGATGCACTGCAGGAACTCACCAAGGCTTCTTCAACAAGCACCTTCTAAACCCACGACCGCTACAACCAAGAAGGACAAGGACAGCAGATAGATGGGAACACCACCGCCTGGAAGTTCCCCTTCAAGTCACTCACCATCCTGCCTTGGAAATATATCGCAGTTCCTTCACTGTCGCTCGGTCAAAATCCTGGGACTCCCTCACTAACAGCACTGTGGGTGTACCTATGCCACAGGGACTGCAGTGGTTCAAGAAGGCAGCTCACCACCACCTTCTCAAGGGCAACTGGGATGGGCAATTAATGCTGGCCCAGCCAGCAACGCCTACATCCTGAAAATGAATAAAATTAAAGACCACCACTCACAAGAAACAAAGAGAAGGCCCTCTCCTTGCCAACTAGCATGGGAGACATTAAGGGAGGGGGTGGCATGCATGCAATTAGCCTGAAGCTCAAACTGGGAAAGAAATCAGTCAGACTTCCCCGCTCCAGTTTGCTTTCCAGAGATCCCAGCTGGATGTGTGTGAGGGTGAGGACCCTACAGGGTTCTGAATAAAAAGCAAAGATGCACAACGGCTTTCAAACAGCGGGCTCAGACACAATAGACTGAATGGTCTCCTTAATACTGTAAGTTTCTTTAATTCAATGTGTGAGAAACTTCACATGTGTATGTCTCTCTATGTGTGTGTGAGAGAGAGGAAGAGGGAGAGCGAGGCTGTCCATGTCAGCGTGTGTATCTGTCTCTGTATCTGTGAGTGCCTTTGTGTGTGTGAGAGAGAGAGAGAGAGAGAGAGAGCGAGCGCGCAAGAGAGGGGGTTGGAGGGGGGCGGTGCAGGGGTGGGGAGAGAGAGCAAGGCTGTCCACGTCAGTGTGTATCTGTGTCAGAGTGGGCATGTGTGTGTGTGAGACTGTCTATGAGTGTGTGTGTGTATCTGAGCATGTCTGTGGGTGTATTTATCTGCAAATGAGTGTCTGTCCATGGTTGTGTCTCTCTGTGTGTGAGTGTCTGTGGTGTCTCTCTCTGTGAGTGTCAGTGTCTGGATTTGAGCTGAATACAGGATCAGGTTTGGCTGCGATGCCCTTCATGCTGGAATACCCAGCTGAACTCCCTGCCCAGGCTAATACAACAACAGTGGCTACAGGGCTGCAGAATCACATTCTTTTAAATTCGTTCACAGGATGTGGGCTTTGCTGGCTGGGCCAGCATTTATTGCCCATCCCTAATTGCCCTTGAGAAGGTGGTGGTGAGCTGCCTTCTTGAGCCATTGCAGTCCATATGGTGTAGGTACACCCACAGTGCTGTTAGGGAGGGAGTTCCAGGATTTTGACCCAGCGACAGTGAAGGGCAGTGATATATTTCCAAGTCAGGATGGTGAGTGGCTTGGAGGGGAACTTTCAGGTGGTGCTGTTCCTATTTATCTGCTGCCCTTGTCCTTTTAGGTGGTAGCGGTCATGGGTTTGGCAAGTGCTGTCGAAGGAGCTTTGGTGAGTTCCTGCAGTGTAAGAAAGGAAGTTACTAAAAATCTTTATAAAACACTGGTTCAGCCTCAACTGGATTCAGTTGGTTCAATTCAGAGCACATTTTAGGAAGGATGTGATGTGATTTGGAGAGGGTACAGAAAAGATTTATGGTTACAGGGATGAGGAAGTTGGGGATAAATTGGAGAAACTGGGGCCATCCTTCTTCCTTAGAGAAGGTTGTGAGCAGCTTTTCAAAGTCACAAGAGGGCTGAACAGTTTAGAAAGGAAGAAACTGTTCCCATCGATGGGACGCTGGTGAAGCAGAGGACATAGATTGGTTTTGGTAAAAGAAACCAAGGAAATATGAGGAAAACCTTTCTCACACAGCGAGAGGTTAGGATCTGGAATGCACCGCCTGAGTGTGTGAGGGAGGCAGATTCAAACGTGGCTTTCAAAAGGAAATTGGATCATTATCTGAAGAGAAAACTTTGCAGGTCATTTTTAAAAGTTCATTTCATGGGACCTGGGTGTCATTGGCTAAGCCAGCATTTTTATTTCCCATCCCTAATTGCAACTGAGATGGTGGTGGTGAGTTGTATGGAGAAAAGGCAGGGGAGTGGGACGAGGTTAGTTGCTCCTTCAGAGAGCTGGTATGGGCACAATGGGCCAAATGGCCTCCCTCTGTGCTGCAACCAGTGACTCTAATCTAAATTTATATTGCAGCTTTCACGGTATGCCATCATTGCACACAGACCAATGACAACACACTCCACAAATAGGGAGGTCTGTGGAAATCCGACAATACTCTTGTGCCAGTGAGTTGCATGTGGTCTGAAGCTCCTGAGGTTTAAGTATTCTTACCCTCGGGCTGGTCCTCTTGCTGGGCGTTAAAGTTCTCATAGGAATCCCATCGGATCAAGGGGTCAGCAGTGTTGTAATCAACAGAGACACTTGGCCCATTCTCGAGGTGTTCCATCCCTGCCACAATATGAGGTTAAAAAGATGGTTATTAGACAGGCACAATCGAAAAAATTGCCCAGCGCTGGCATCGTATGTCCTGGCTACCCCACCAGGCCCCTCCCTGTCTGCACCGAACTAGGCAATCACAGCCAAACAAGGGTGAAGGGATTACAATGCCCTTGAATGATGGCCAATTTGGTCAGGAACCAGGGGGTATTGGAAAATGTACCCCTTGTGATCCATGTGAGTGGGACTGTACCCCAGTGAGAGTCAGTGTGTGTGAAACTAATTATAATTAGAGGCTGTTCCCCCCATGAATCCTGTTCCACCAATCTGATATACCACAATTAACTCTCAGTATCCACAACCTATTGTGGGAGAGTGTTACAGGTTCTCACTATTTTACTGAGTGAATAGCTGTTTTCTTGATTTCCCTCCCGAAGATCATACTCTTCTCCTTCAAAGTGTATTCAGCTCATCTTGGTGAATAGCGGACCAGGCTCGAGGGGCTGAATGGCCCGCTCCTACTCCTATGTTCTTATGTTCATGATGATTCTGGTGACTTGCCACAGTATGCGCCATGACACTAAGCCTGATCCATAATTAATCCAGCTTCCATCCCCATTTTATGATCTGGGTTAGGGAGAGGGAAGTTGGCTGCTGCTCTGACTCATAGTCCAGTAACTCCTGTTGGGAAGAATGAATTGATGCATACACACGTGCATGTCTGTATGCATGTGAGAGCACATGCTTTTGTGTGTGCATGCATAGGGTGTCTGGAGAGGCCTGGTTTGGGCTGTACTATAGAGCTTCCTGTACAGGTGGAATAGCAGAGGAGATGGTGATGTAGTGGTAATGTCACTGGGCTAGTAATACTGAGACCCATGGAGACATGGGTTCAAATCCCACCACGGCAGCTGGTGGAACTTAAATTCAATTAATCAATCTGGAATATAAAGCTGGTGTCAGTAATGGTGACTGGAACAAACATCATCAATTGTGGTAAAAACCCAAATGGTTCACAAATGCCCTTTAGGGAAGGAAATGTGCCTGATCTAACCTACATGCGACTCCAGATCCATAGCAACATGGTTGACACTGAAATAGCTACTCGGTTCATGGACTGTAAAAGATGGGCAACAAATAGTGCACTTGCGAGTGATGCCCACATCCCTTAGAATAAAAAGAAGCCTGAAAAATTGCAGAGAGACAGGATCAACAAGAGAAAGCAGCACAAAGTTCCTGAGGACTCAACGCAAGCCAGCAGTGGAAATCCCATCTAGACGTGAAAGCTGAAATCTTCCCGTTTGGTCTGCGACATTATGCAAATTTAAACAGGACCGCAGCCTGCTTTCACTTGAGTCATGAGGTATGGCCGAGATCTGAGGAAGGCTTAACATGGATCAAATGGACAACCTGTCTAGTTGTAATCAGTCCAGCACTTGATTAAAGTGAGGAGCCTCATTTGGATTCCAACTCTGAGGAAAACACTATCATTTTCATTTTAATCTGCTGAGAAATCTCCAGTCCTTTTTATAGCCACTGGAAGTGTGTGTGTGTAATCAGAGAGAGAAGTGCCTGGGGTGCAGGATTCACACACTGTCTACTCAAGCTAGGCTGAGTGATTGTGGCACGTGACATTATCACTGCTCACAACTAGTGAGGACTAGAATAGAGCAAGCAAGGCAATAAACTGTCTGATAACAATCACATTCTTACCTCAACTCTTCAATTCTTCTCCATCCTAATTTCTTTTCCTCTACTCCCAGCTCAAATCAGGCCTTGTTGGACTTCACTTTCTTGTCCAGTCTAATTTCTAAACCAGCATCTTATACCCTCTTCCTCCTGAATTTTCACACTGTTGAAACTCAGATCAATCACCAATTCTAACTGGGAGACTCCTCCCCTTCTTAAGATTCCCTTTAAACTCTGGGGTCCTTCTCCACCTCCCCACCCTCTCTTCATCTCCATGAATCCCACCAGCCACCTTCTCCCCACTAACATGATGCTGCTATCAAGCCAAAAGGACATTCTGTGTATCTCACAAATGAGTAATGTGGTATATGAATTTCAGTGCCACTGTGATGCTAGATACGTAGTTCATATGTCCCAAAGACTGGCGGATCATATCAAACAGCTTGTCCCAGCCACTGTTCATAATGGGCAAGATTCTGACCGTACCCAACCAGCCCATGCTTGCAAAACTCAAAACACAGTGTCCGACATTAGATGTGGTTCTCTGATAGGATTGTTCAGCAAGTGTTGTCCAAAGTGTGCTAAGAATTACACTGACAACCGATTTAAGATTATCAGTCGAGCTTGTAGTGTGGCTCACATATGTGTGCTAGAAGCTACATATATTAATATGCAGGGCCCTGTCCTTTGCAAACAGAAAGAACATGTACACACATTGTACCTTTTTCAACTAAACAAAATAGGCGACAGCCATTCCCTAGTTCATTCCCCAGGGCAATGCCTTGACTAGAGTCAACCTGCCTGGTTTGAATTTAAACAAAGCTTGACAGCTATCTGTCAATCATCAGTTTACTGGTGCATTCGCCATGGCAATGACTCTATTAATCAGAGTCCATTTGCCAACTAATCAGCACTTTCTTCTCATGCAGTATAAATTGTTGTTTCCTTTACTTTTCGTATTCTTGCAAATTGTCCTGATGAGTGCAAGATGAAAAGCTTCAACAACGTGTCTTTTTTCAGCAATATCTTTGAAAGTGGATAAATCCCCAGGCCCGGATGAAATGTTTCCCAGGCTACTGAGGGAAGCATGGGAAGAGATAATGGAGACTCTGACCATCATTTTCCAATCCTCTCTGGCTACAGTTCCAGAGAACTGGGGGACAGCCAACATTGGACCATTGTTTAAAAAGGGAGGAAGGAACAGACTGAGTAATTACAGGCTAATCAGCATAACCTCAGTGGTGGAAAAGTATTGGAAAAATTTCTGAGGGACAGGATAAATCACCAGTTCGAAAGACACAGATTAATCAGAGTCAGCACGGATTTGTTAAGGAAAAGTTGTCTGACTAACTTGATTTAATTTTTTGAGGAATTAACAGGGAGAGGCAATGAGGTCACTATTTGATGTCAGCTATATGGATTTTAATGAGGCTTTTGATAAGATCCAATATGGCAGACTGGTCAGGAAAGTAAAAGTCCATGGGATCCAAGGGAAAGTGGCAAATTGGACCCAAAATTGGTTCAGAGACAGGAAGCAAATGTCGATGAGTGTTTTTGTGACTGGAAGGCTGTTTTCCAGTGGGGTTCCACATGGCACAGTTCTGGCTCCCTTGTGCCTTGTGGTAAAAGTCAATGATTTGGACTTAAACATAGGGGGCATGATTAAGAAGTTTGCAGATGATTAGCCATGTGGTTGGTATTGAGGAAGAAAGCAGTAGACTGCAGGAAGATATCAATGGACTGGTCAGGTGGACAGAGCAGTGGCAAATGGAGTTCAATCTGGAGAAGTGTGAGGTAATATATTTGGTGGGGGGGACAAACAAGACAAGGGCAAACACAATAAATAGTAAGATACTGAGAAGTGTAGAGGAACAGGAGGACCATGAAGTGCATGTTCACAGATCCCTGAAGGTAGTTGGACAGGGGAATGGGTGCTCAGGAAGGTAAACAGGCTGCTGGCCTTTATTAGTCGAGGTATAGATTATAAGAGCTGGAAGGTGATGCTGAAACTATACAAAACACTGGTTACATCACAGCTGGAATGCTGTGTGCAGTTCTGGTCACCACACTAGAGGAAAGTTGTGATTGTGCTAGAGAGGATAGAGGAAATTTACCAGGATGTTGCCTGGAGTTTAGAATTCTAGCAACGAGGAAAGATTGGGCACGCTGGGGTTGTTTTCTTTGGAACAGAGGAGGCTGAGGGGAGTTTTCATCGAAGTGGATAAAATTATCAGGGGTCTAGATACAGTAAGGCACTATTTCCCTTGGTTACGAACATACGAATTAGGAGTGGTAGTATTGCATTCTGCCCTTTGAGCCTGCTCCACCATTCAGTAAGATTGTGTCTGATCTGAGTGTGGCCTGAGCTTAACTTTGTTCCTACCCCCTGTTGTAATATGGGTTATCTGTTAGCCCAGATCTCTTTCAAGCTCACATGATGCACATAACATGAACTGTACCAAGATGCATTTGTATAGCCAATGACATAATGCAACAACATGGTTAACTCTTAAATGCCCTCTGAACAAGGGCAATTAGGGATGGGCAATAAATGCTGGCCAAGCCAGTGATGCCCACATCCCATGAACAAATAAAAAAAACATAGCTGTAGTGGGCAGAGCAAAGCAAGAACATGACCACAATCTGCACTTATTGATGCAAGCAGCATGTAATAAAGGATTGGTGTTCTACAGTCTGAAACGTGACATCAACGCAGATCAATTTCCTCAGTTCTATTTATTCCAGGGCTGGCATATGTCCCGGTCCAAATAAAATAGAGGACGTTAAGGCTATGCCAACTCAGTTCTGCAATCTCTTTCCATTTAAATAATATGCTGCTTTTCTATTCTTCCTGCCAAAGTGGACAAGTTTACATTTTCCCACATTATTCTCCATCTGCCAAATTTTTGCCTACTCACTTAACCTGTCTATATCCTTTTGGAGACTCATTACGCCCTCTCGCAACTTACTTTCCTACCTACCTTTGTGTCATCAGCAAGTTTAGCAACTATACATTTGATCCCATAATCCAAGTCATTAATATAGATTGTGAATATAGAATGCCCCGTGGCACTCCACTCGCCACATCTTTCCAACCCAAAAATGGGTTGCCTACTTTCTGTTTCTTGTTAGCTAACCAATCCTTTTTTGTATAGTAACCTTTGATGTGGCACCTTGTCAAATGCTTTCTGGAAATCTAAGTACAACACACCCACAGGTTCCCCTTTTTTCCCCACATTGCTTGTTATTTCCTCAAAGAACTCCAATAAATTAGTCAGACATGATTTCCCTTTCACAAAGCCATGTTGACTCTGAAGCAAAAACAGAAAATGCTGGAAAAACTCAGGTCTAACAGCATCTGTGGAGAAAAGAAAAAGAGTTCACGTTTCCAGTCCTTATAACTCTTCTTCAGAGCTAAAGAAAAGTCATACGGACTTGAAACATTAACTCTGTTTTTCTCTCTACAGATGCTGTTAGACCTGCTGAGTTTTTCCAGCATTTTCTGTTTTTGTTTCAGATTTCCAGCATCTGCAGTATTTTGCTTTTAACCATGTTGACTCTGATTTAATTGAGATTTTCTAAGTGCCCTACTATTATAATAATTATATAATAAATTCCAGCATTTTCCCTGCGACAGATGTTAAGCTAACTAGCCTGCTTTCTCATAGTCATAGAGGCCTACAGCACCGAAAAAGCCTTTCTGCCCATCGAGTCTGTGCCAGTCAAACAAGTACCTAACTATTCTAATCCCATTTTCCAGCACTAGGCCCATAGCCTTGTATGCCATGGCAAGTGCACATCCAAATACTGCTCAAGTGTTATGAGGCTTTTTGTCTCAACCACCCTTTCAGGCAGTGAGTTCCAGATTCCCACCACCCTCTGGGTGAAAAAATTCATCCTCACATCTCCTCTAAACCCCCTGCCCCTTACCTTAAATCTATACCTCCTGCTTATTAATCCCTCCACCAAGGGGAAAAGTTCCTTCCTGTTCCTTTCTGTCTCCCTCCTATCTTGAATAGGTACATTTGCTATTTTTCAATCTGAAAGGATCTTTCTAGAATCTAGGGAACTTTTAAGAGCCTAGGATGAAGTTGATCAGGACCTGGGGACTTGTCAACAAGTAAAAGATAGGAAATTTAGAGGAGATTCAAGGGGAATGTTTTCGCCCAGAGAGTGGAAGTGTCCGGAACTCACGGCCTGGAATGGTGGTATAGGCAGAAACCCTCATAACATTTAAAAAGTATTTGGATCTTCACTTGTGCCTTGAACTACAAGACAATGGAGCAAGAGCTGGAAAGTGGAATTAGGCTGGATGGCGACTTGTCAGCCAGTGTGGACATGATGGGCCAAATGGCCTCCTTCAATGTTGTACATTCCTATGAATTCCATTTATTTCACAAACTTGATTTCACTTTGGATGAAAAAGTTTCCCCGATTTCCCTTCTCATTCCTCACATCCTCACTTTGAATTTGTCTCCACTGGGATTTGAACCATTCCCCACAGGAAGCAGAGGAGTAAAGAGAGCAGGAGAGAGAAAATGAGCGAACTTCTCCTCGAAAGCTTAAAACCCATAATCCTTGATAAAGTCATCCCCTGTGGGTCTTGCAGGGCTTAGTTGCGTGGTGACAGGCGTAGTGTTACTGAGATCACACTCTCACCAGTACCACTTCCATAAATCAGTTTCCCTTCCACTTGGCCCGTGTCAGCAGGTGGAGAATTAGAGAGCTCCTGTATGGCGTATTGGGTGAGTGACAACTTAGCAACAGGAGCACTCCATGTCATTATATGGACTGGTTAGATACTGGACCATTGTTCCTTCCTAGCTCCCCATCAATCCTTCAGAGGAAAAAGAATTCAATGTCTTGAACACAGGGTGTTAACATGACTGCTGCGTGCATCTGGCCATGGCTTGATTCAGCCTCACAGTTCAATGGGTGTCTGAATTTTACCCAGAAACTACAATAGCAAGAACTTGCAGTGTCTCAAAATGTAGCACCTTTAACGTAGTAAAACATCCCAGGATGATTCATAAAGGCAAAAATTAACACCAAACTAAAGGGGATAAAAGGTCAGGTGACCAAAAACTTGGTCAAAGAGGTAGATTTTAAGGAACATCCTAAAGGAGGAGAGAAAGCCAGAAAGGTTAAGGGAGGGATTTCCAGAGCTTAGGGCCCAGGCAGCTGATGGCACAGCCACTAATAGTGGGTTGATGAAAATTGGAAATGTTCAAGAGGCCACAATTGGAGGAGGAGTGCAAATATTTCAGAGAAATTTAGCACTGCAGGAGATTACAGAGATAGGGAGGGAGTAAGGCCATGGAAGGATTTGGATTTTAATAAGAATTTTCAATTTGTGGTGTTGCCAGAACAGGAGCCAATATACGTCAGCAAGTCCAGGGTGTTGGGCAACATTCCCTCCAATTTTGTTTGGAGTTTGGAGACCCTTTATTTAAGTGTGCAATCCCTTTAAATGTTTCTGTGTGACCATGCACAGGCAGTAATTTAAAGGGTCAGACTGGTGATGGGTGATCAAGGTTTGGTGGGTGTTAGAATTATGGATAATTACTCACAGTCATTGAGGGAAAAAATGATTCCTATGGATCCAAAAATATTTCATTTACATATGGGGTTCATTACATGATTTTTAGAAGTATTCTCCTTGACAGAACAACTTTCAGCTGGAAGCATTAGATAGGATTATTAAGAACCGATTACTTCTGAAGTGTGAACATTTATATGGGTTAATTGATCAACTAATTATGGGCAGAAAGGTCCCACAAACAGCAATGAGATGGATAGCTTGTTGAACGCAAGTCTATTTTTCACAGTGTTGATTACAGGAGAGAACAGATATACCAGGATGGTTTCAGGAATGGTGAATTTTAGTTATGAGGCAAGATTGTAAAGGCTGAATAAGCTTGTTTTCTTTGGAACAGAGAAGGCGGAGGGGAGATTTAAATGAGGTGTACAAAATTATGAGGGGCCTTGACAGAGTGGATAGGGATGTCCTATTTTCCTTAGCATAGAGGTCAATAACGAGAGGCATAGGTTTAAAGTAACTGGTCAAAGGGTTAGAAGGGAGTTGAAGAGATATCTTTAGTTGGGATCTGGCTCTCATTGCCTGAAAGGGTGCTGGAGGCAGAAATCCTCATCATGTTTTAAAAGTATTAGGATATGCACTTAAGGTGTAAACTACAGGGATATAGACCAAGTGCTGGAAAGTGGGATTAGACAGTACAGACACAATGAGCCAAATGGCCTCCTAGTGTGTGATAAATTGATTCTATGATTGTGAGGGGAATGTTAGCCCGGGAGAGTGAGATAATTCACTAGGTTCAGGGAAGGTTCCATTAGTTTGGAAAATAGCTAATGTCATTCCTTTATTCAAGAAAGGAGGGAGACAGAAAGCAGGAAACTACAGGCCAGTTAGCTTAACATCTGTCATAGGGAAGAAGTTGGAAGCTATTATTAAAGAAGCTATAGCAGGACACTTAGATAAATTCAAGGTAATCAGGTAGAGTCAACATGATTTTGTGAAAGGGAAATCATGTTTAACCAATTTATTGGAGTTCTTTAAAGAAGTAATAGATGCTGTGGATAAAGGGGAACTGTTGGATGTGCTGTACTTAGATTTTCAGAAGGCATTTGATATGGTGCCACGTCAAGAGTTATTGTGCAAAATAAAAGCTCATGGTGTAGGGGGTAACATATTCGCATGGATAGAAGATTGGTTAGCTAACAGGAAGCAGAGAGTTGGTATAAATGGGTCTTTTTCGGGTTGGCAGGATGTGATGAGTGGTGTGCCACAGGTACCAGTGCTGGGGCTTCAACTTTTTACAATTTATATAAATGACTTGAATGAAGGGATGGATGGGATGGTTGCTAAATTTTCTGATGACACAAAGGTAGGTCAGAAAGTAAGTTGTGAAGAGGACATAAGGAGGCTACAAAAGGGTATAGATAGGTTAAGTGAGTGGGCAAAGATCTGGCAAATGGACTATAACGTAGGAAAATGTGAGGTTGTCCATTTTGGCAGGACAAATAAAAAAAAAGAGGCATATCTAAATGGTGAGAGATTGCAGAGCTCTGGGATGCAGAGGGATCTGGGTGTCTTAGTACATGAACCGCAAAAGGCTAGTATGCAGGTACAGCAAGTAATTAGGAAAGCTAATGTTATAATTTATTGCAAGGGGAATTGAATACAAAAATAGGGAGGTTATGCTTCAAGTTATACAGGACATTAGTGAGGGCACATGTGGAGTACTCCGTACAGTATTGGTCTCCTTATTTGAGGAAAGATGTAAATATATTAAAAGCAGTTCAGAGAAGGCTTACAAGGTTAATACCTGGAATGGGTGGGTTATCTTAAGGGGAAAGGCTGGACAGGTTATATTTGTATCTGCTGGAGTTTACAAGAGTAAGGTGACTTGATTGAAACATAAGATCAAGAGGGGACTTGACAGGGTGGATGTGGAGAGGATGTTTCCTATTAGGGGAGAATCCAGAACTAGGTGTCACTGTTTCAAAATAAGGAGTTGCCCATTTAAAACAGAGATGAGGAAAAAAATTCTCTCTCTGAGGGTTGTGAGAATTTGGAATTCTCTTCCTCAAAAGGTGGTTGACACAGAGTCCTTGAATATCTTTAAACAGAGGTAGATAGCTTCTTCATAAGCAGGTTATTGGGGATAGCAAGAACGTGAGATTAAAATCAGATCAGCAGAGCAGGCTTGAGGGGCTGAATGGCCTCCTCTGCTCCTAATTTGTATGTTTGTATAATTGGCTGGATTGCTTGATCGGTGGATCTGATGAGAAAATGGTTGAATGATCTGATGCAAGTCATCATCATGGGCTTCAGGTATAGACACCAAGACAATTTTGCTGTCAAAGGAACAAAACCCCTTGTTCCAGACACAGTGAGGACACAACACAAAACACTGTTGACAAAACCATGGCTCTAATTACAGCAATAGAGCATTTCTGGAGGATGCACTTTTAGCATGTTCTTATTGTTAATCAGCTTGGCAACAATTTTGTTTCTTTTTACCCAACAATTGGTGCAGTAACCGTTATATCCTGAGGGTTCACTTACTCCAGTCTTCAATCAAGAAAGAGTGTTGAGCTTTGTCAGCCCAAAGAGAGACACAGAGAGGGAGAGACAGTGACAGAGACAGACAGTGATAGAGACACAGAATGGGAGAGACAGAGATAGAGACACAGAGAGAGGGAGAGACAATGACAGAGAGACAGAAAGAGACACAGAGAGGGAGAGATAGTGACAGAGAGGGGGAGAGACAGTGATAGGGAGACAGAGATAAAGACAGAAAGGGAAGATGGAGAAACAATGACAGAGATAGAGACACAGAGAAAGGGAGAGACAGTGGCAGAGGCAGAGAAAGAGACATAGACAGAGGGACAGAGAAAGTGACAGAGAGCAAGAGGGAGTTGAGAAAAAAAACAGAGGGAGAGATCTGGACAGAGAGAGACAGCCTCTCTTTCACCCCTGCAAGGAAAAAACAGTTCAGACCAGTATTCTAAACTCCCAGTTTTACTGATGTTCCATTTTAAAGTATACCAGCCCAGTTCGGACCAGTATGCTAAATTCCCAGTTTTTACTGTTTTTTTTCCTTCTGGGATATGATCATCCAGAACTCTGCTGCCCGTGTCCTAACTCATACAAAATCTCATTCAGCCATTGCCCCTGTACTCTGTGACCTACATTGTCTCTTGTTCCAGCAACACCTCCATTTTAAAATTCTCATCCTTGTTTTCAAATCTCTCCATGGTCTTGCTCCTCCCTCTAATCTTCTCCAGTCCCACAATCCTCTGCGATATCTATGGCCTCCAACTCTGGCCTCCTTATTCATTCACAGGATGTGGGCACTGCTAGCTCGGCCAATATTTATTGCCCGTCCCTAATTGCCCTCAGGTGCTGGTGGTAAGCTGCCTCCTTGAATACAACTGAATGGGTTAATGGACCATTTCAGAGGGAAGTTGAGAGTCAACCACATTGCTGTGTTTCTGGAGCCAGAAATGGTCTAAGACCAGGTAAGAAGGGCAGATTTTCTTCCCTGAAGGACTTTAGATGGGTTTTCCAAAAATCTGGTAGTTCGATCATTAATGAGACAAGCTTTTCATTCCAGATGTAATTGACTGAATTTAAACTCCCAAGCTGGGAGTTGAACTCCTGATAGTCTGAATCACTTCTCCTTGCCTCTGGATCATGAGTCCATTGACATAAGCACTAAGTTAACTATTGAATATTCCTCACTTCCTTTGCTCTACTATTGGCCGCTGTGCCTTCAACTGATTATGCCCCTAAACTCTGAAATATCCCCTATCTAAACCTCTCCATCTTTTTCTCTCTTCCTTGAAAACCTTTATTAAAACCTGTTTATTTGACTAAGGTTTTTGTCACCAGTTCTAATAACTCCTTCATTGGCTTGGTGTCAATTTTTATCTGATTATGCCTCTGTGAATTGTCTTTCATCATTTTACTACTTTAAAGGCGTTTGTCAATGAAAGTTGCTGTTGTTTTTAACCATGCTGTATCAGTTCTAGGAGTGTTTCACTCTGGGTCAATGTGACCTGTGCAGAAATATCCAGGGATGAGGCTTACCTTGTATTTTCTCAGGGCCAAAAGAGAAAATGAACTCGACCTTTGAATATTCAGGGAATCTGTCGTCTGTGAGAAAAGATTAAAAATATATAATCAGACAGTGACATTAAACAGCTGCTGATGCCCTGAACACAGCAGCAGCACAAAGCTGTTGAGAGTTAGTATCAGCTGATTTTAAACACCCACAACTGTTGATCTTTACTCTTTCTTGTCACAGTTTTCCATTTCTTCTCCAAATGATGCTGACTCACACTGGTCTAGAATTCCTGTGAGGCAATGGGAGCCCTCACTAGCTCAGCTCAGTGGCCTAGTTTTGTGTGTGAGTGTGGATAACAAGTGTTGCCAGGATAGAGATGGGGCAGGGCTATCATGGTTAAGAATGTTTCTCTTCAGTGGAACTCTGGCTGATTCTTCCTTTCCCTATAAGCCAGGGGTCACTGAGCTTCATTGTAACATCTCCAGTTACCTCATCACCTAAGATAGGCTAACTTGGGACAGGTTTTGGTGCAGCCTGGGCCTTTCCTGATGTGTGTGTGTGAAAGAGTGTGTTTGTGTTGCTGTATATTTCTGTCTGCATGCGCATGTGTGTCTGTGTGTCTCTGTGCGTGTGTGGATGTGGGAGGTGGGGGGGAAGCTGACCCCCTGACCAATAAGGGAGTTTGTCTCGGTGGGATTTTACAGCACCGAACATATCAGACATCAAAAAGTCCATGGGAAGAATTTTCCCCATTGTGGGGGGGGGGGGGAGTGCAGGAGCGGGCGCACCTCCAACTGGTGCCCCCGATTGCAGGCGCGCCACTATTTTATGTGGGCAGGCCAATTAAGGCCTGACCAATGTGACGTCCAACAGGAAGCGCTATGTGCTCCCTGTGCGGGTGGAGTGGAGGGGGGGTGGAATCCCTCAGCCAAGAGTGCACCCTTTCAAGTCCATGCGCGAGACTAAGTGCTGCCTCAGGGAGATCAGTGCTAACTTTTAAAATTGTCAAGGAGCAGAAACAATATTTCCCTGACATGTCCCTTCATGTGACACTGTCACATGAGTTGGGACATGTCCATCACTGTAACTCTAATCCCGACCATGGATGAGGTTTCAGGCTTTTTCTGAAGCCCGCCAGGGCTCCCGGCCCATTAATTAAGTCAATTACTTTTTCAATGGCCTCAATTGGCCGTTGACAGGTCGCGGGTGCACAGCTGATTTGGCTGCCCCCCCCGCCAACCTGAAAATTGAAATGATGTCGGGAGTTCCACCCAGCTTCAGCCCGCGTCACTTTACGCATTGGCGAGCGGGGCCCGTCCCCCAATTGCCAACCTAAAGATCCTGGCCCAGGAGACATTTGGCTAATTTTAACCTTTTTCTCAATACATGGAACTTTTCTTGATATTTACATGAACACAAGTGGTCAGTCCCTGATCCTCGGCCCTGAACAACCCCACTGTTCCTCACTGGGGTCATTGCTGCCCAACTCCATCCCATCTCACTTATTCATCTTTCTGTAGCCCCCAAACCCCTCCCCGCAGTTCATGGCTGTTCACCATCACCCCCAAACCCCCAGGCTAAAGAAATAAAAAAACACCAAATAAACTAATGTTGTCAGAACAGGATTGTACTCTTTATCTAGGTCAGCACCAACAAACACTAAACAATCCTGCATCCAATCTGTTAAAGGATCTAACATTGGAATTTTGTTTTTGCCTCATAGGCCTGTTTTTAGGAGAGGGGAAGCCCCTGTGGATGGGGCACATCAGACAGATGACACCAGTGATTTCAGAGAGACTTTGTCAAACATTCCTTGGCCTCTGAGGGCTTCTACTCACAAGGATGCATTTTAATCGAGTCTTTCTCACTCTACAGTCCACACAGGGTCCATTAATCCCATCCATCACTTCCAATTGCAAACATTTACCAGTCTCCCTTTATTCCTATATGATAGACACAGTTCTCTGCAGCCGACAGCGTGACTTCAGACTGCTGTGTTGTCTGCCAGGTACCAGGGTTTGGGAAATCTACCCTGAGCTCAAGAGGAAGTTGAAGAGGAAAGGGGAGGATCCAGTGGTCATGGTCCATGTAGGTACCAGCAGCATAGGTAGAACTAGGAAAGAGGTTCTGCTTAGGGATTATGAGCAGCTAGGGGCTAAATTAATAAGTAGAACATCAGATATTTTCTGGATTACTACCTGAATCATGAGCAATTTGGCATAGGATAAATAGGATTAGAGAATCAAATGCATGGCTCAAAGATTGGTGTGGGAGAAATGGGTTCAATTCATGGGGCACGGGCCTAGTACAAGGGACAGTGGGAGCTGTACTGTTGACATGGTCTACACCTCAACTGTGCTGTACCCAGTGTTCTGGCAAGTCATATAACTGGGGCGGTAGAGGGGGCTTTAAACTAAATACTGGGGGGGCGGGGGGGGGGGAACACATGAGGGAAGATGTGATAAATTAAAGAGAAAGGACAAGACACAAGAGTACGGTGGCAATAAGGGAATTGATAATCAGAGTGTGGCAGGAAGGGACAGAAGGTACAAATTTAAGAGTGCACAAGCAGATAAGGCTAGAGATTGCAAAAATAGTAAAAAGACAGGATTAAAGACACTATCTGAATGCACACAGCATCGCAACAAGGTAAATGAACTGATGACACAAATGGAAGTAAATGGGCAAGATCCAATCGCCATTACAGAGAGGTGACTACAGGGTGACCAAGGCTGGAAACTGAATTTTCAAGGGTGCTTGACGTTAAGGCAAAAAGGAAAAAAGAGGTGGGGTAGCACTGTTACTAAAAGATTAGATCAGTGCATTAGTGAGAAAGGATCTTAAGTCAGAGGATCAAGATGTAGAATCAATTTGGGTACAGCTAAGAAACGGCAAGGGGGTTGTATATAGGCCACCAAACAGTGGTGATAATGTAGGGTGTGATATAAAAATCAATAAATTAGCGATGTATGTAACAAGGGTTATACAGTAATCATGGGGGACTTCAATCTACACATAGACTGGTTAAACCTGACTAATGCTGTGGAGGATGTATTCCTAGAATGCATACACAACGGTTTTCTGGAACAGTATGCTGAGGAACCGACTAGAGTACGTGCCATTTTAGATCTAGTATTATGTAATGAGAAAGGGCTAATTAATAATCTCATTTTAAAGAAGCCTCTAGGGAAAAGTGACCATAATATAATAGAATTTTACATTAAGTTGGAAAGTAATGTAGGTCAATCCAAAACTAAGGTCTTTAATCTAAACAAAAATATCTACAAAGGTATGAGAATCAAATTAGCAGTGATGGATTGAGAAACTACTTTAAAAAGGTACAATGGTAAGCAGGCAATGGCTAACATTTAAAGAATTAATACATGGTTTACAACAATTTTACAATTCCATTGAGGCACAAAAACCTAACAGGAAAGTGACCTGGCCATGGCTAACAAAATAAGTTAAAGACTATATTAGATCAAAGAAAGAGACTTATAAAATTGCCCAAAAACGTAGCAAGTCTGAGGTTTGGAAACATTTTAGAATTCAGCAAAGCAGGACCAAGAAACTGATAAAGAAAGAGAAAAGGACCGTAAAAGCTTCAATGGGTAAGTAAAAAGGAAAAGATTAGAAAAGACAAATGTGGGCCCATTACAGGCAGAGACAGGGGAATTTATAATGGGGAAGAAGGAAATGTCGGCGAAATTAAACAAGTAGTTTGTGTCTGTCTTCACAGAGGAAAATACCAAAAACTTCCCAGGGGGCTTTCAAATGTCAGTTGATAAGAATTCAGGACCGGCATGTTCCTGCTAGGATGAAGGATAAGCATGGCAAGTTTCAGGAACCTTGGATAACGAAGGATATTGTGAGATTGGTCAAAAAGAAAAGGGAAGCATTCGTAAGGGCTAGAAGGCTGGGAACAGATGAAGCCCGTGGAGAATACAAAGAAAGTAAGAAGAAACTTAAGCAAGGAGTCAGGAGGGCTAAAAGGGGTCATGAAAAGTCACTGGCAACCAGGATTAAGGAAAATCCCAAGGCCTTTTATACATTTGTCAAAATCAAGAGGGTAGCCAGGGAAAGGGTAGGACCACTCAGGGACAGAGGTGGGAATCTGTGTGTGGAGCCAGAAGAAATGGGAGAGATACTAAATGAATACTTCTCATCAGTATTCACCAAAGAGAAGGACTTGTCGGTCGATTTGTCTAGGGAAGAGTGTGTGGATAGCCTGGATCATATTGAGATCAAAAAAGAGGAGGTGTTAGGCATCTTGAAGAATATTAAGGTGCATAAGTCCCCAGGGCCAGATGGGATCTACCCCAGAGTACTGAGGGAGGCAAAGGAGGAGATTGCTGGGGCCTTGACAGAAATCTTTGTATCCTCACTGGCTACGGGGTGAGGTCCCAGAGGACTGGAGAATGGCCAATGTTGTTCCATTGTTTAAGAAGGGTAGCAGGGATAATCCAGGAAATTACAGGCCAGTGAGCCTTATGTCAGTGGTAGGGGAATTATTGGAGAAGATTCTTCGTGACAGGATTTACTACCACTTGGAAGCAAATGGGTGTATTAGTGAGAGGCAGCATGGCTTTGTGAAGAGGAGGTCATGTCTCACTAACTTGATTGAGTTTTTCGAGGAAGTGACAAAGATGATCGACAATGGAAGGGCAGTGGATGTTATTTACATGGATTTCAGTAAGGCCTTTGACAAGGTCCCTCATGGCAGACTGGTACAGAAGGTAAAGTCGCACAGGATCAGACGTGAGCTGGCAAGATGGATACAGAACTGGCTTGGTCATAGAAGATAGAGAGTAGCAGTGGAAGGGTGCTTTTCTGAATGGAGAGCCGTGACTAGCGGTGTCCTGCAGGGATCAGTGCTGGGACCTTTGCTGTTTGTAATATACGTAAATGATTTGAAGGAAAATGTAACTGGGCTAATTAGTAAGTTTGCAGATGACACTAAGGTTGGCAAGGGTTGCAGATAGTGAAGAGGATTGTCAAAGGATACAACAGGATATAGATCGGTGGGAGACTTGGGTGGGGAAATGGCAGATGGAGTTTAATCGGGACAAATGCGAGGTAATGCATTTTGGAAGGTCTAATACAGGCAGGAATTATATAGTAAATGGCAGAACCCTTAAGTGCATCGATGGGCAGAGGGATCTGGGTGTACAGGTCCACAGGTCACTGAAAGTGGCAACGCAGGTGGATAAGGTAGTCAGGAAGGCATGTGGCATGCTTGCCTTCATTGGCAGGGGTATTGAGTATCAAAACTGGGAAGTCATGCTGCAGCTGTATAGTACCTTGGTTAGGCCACACTTGGAATATTGCATGCAATTCAGGTCGCCACATTACCAGAAGGATATGGAGGCATTGGAGATGGTGCAGAGGAGGTTTACCAGAATGCTGCCTGGTCTGGAGGTTATTAGCTATGAGGAGAGGTTGGAGAAACTCTGGTTGTTCTCACTAGAGCGACGGAGATTGAGGGGCGACTTGATAGAAGTTTATAAAATTATGAGTGGCATGGACAGACTAGATCATCAGAAGCTTTTTCCCAGGGTGGAAGAGTCAATTACTAGGGGACATAGAGTTAAGGCGAGAGGAGAAAACTTTAGAGGAGATGTGCGGGGCAAATATTTTACTGTAGAGGGTAGTGAGTGTTTGGAATTCGCTGCCAGAGGAGGTGGTGGAAGCAGGTACGATAGTGGTGTTTAAGAGGCAGCTTGACAAATACATGAATAGGATGGGAATAGAGGAATATGGACCCTGGAAGTGCAAAATGTTTTAATTTGACAGGCAATATGATCGGTGCAGGCTTGGAGGGCTGAAGGGCCTGTTCCTGTGCTGTACTTTTCTTTGTTCTTTAAATACCAGGGAACCAAGGGACTAGCGAGAATGAGGAACTGAAAGAAATTAGGGTTAATCGAAAAGTAGTACTGGAGAAATTAATGGCACTGAAATTTGATAAATCCCCTGGACCCGATGATCTACATCCCAGAGTCAGAGGTGGCTGCAGAGATACTGGAAGCATTGGTGGTCATCTTCCAAAATTTGAGAGATTCTGGAATGGTTGCTGCAGATTGGAAGATAACAGATATCACTCCACTAATTAAGAAAGGAGGGACAGAGAAAATAGGGAACTGTAGGCCTGTTATTCTGACATCAGTAGTAGGGAAAATGCCAGAATATATTATAAAGGATGTGATAACTGAACATTTAGAAAATAGTGGTAGGATTAGACAGAGTCAACATGGATTGATGAAAGGAAAATGATATTTGATAAACCTGTTAGAGTTTTTGGAGGATGTAAATAGCAGAATAGATAAGGGGGTACCAGTAGATGTGATATATTTAGATTTTCAGAATGCTTTCAATAAGGTCCCAGGAGGTTAGTAAACAAAAGTAGAGCACATGGGATAAGGGGTAGTATATTGGAATGGATTGATAATTGGTTAACAAACAGAAAACAGAGAGTAGGAATAAATGGGACATTTTCACTAGGCAGGCTGTGATTAGTGGGATACCAGAAAGATCATTGCTTGGGCCCCCAGCTATTCACAATCTATATCAATGATTTGCATATGTGGACCAAATGTAATATTTCCAAGTTTGCTGAAGACACAAAACTTAGGAGGCAATGCAAGTTGTGAGGAGAAAGCAAAGGGGCTTCACGGTGTTTTAAACAGGCTAAGTGAGTAGGCAAGAACATGGCAGATGGAATATAATATGGATTAGTGTGAAGTTACCCACTTTGGTAGGATAAACAGAGGTGCAGAGTATTTCTTAAATGGGGAGAGATTGGGAAACGTTGACGTCCAAAGGACCTGGGCAAAGACGTGGCAGATAGAATACAACGTGGGGAAGTGTGAGGTCATGCACTTTGGGAGGAAGAATAGAGGCATAGACTATTTTCTAAATGGGGAGAGAATTCAGAAATCTGGAGTACAAAGGGACTTGGGAGTCCTAGTCCAGGATTCCCTTAAGGTTAACTTGCAGGTTGAGTCGGTAGTTAGGAAGGCAAATGCAATGTTGGCATTTATTTTGAGAGGACTACAATATAAAAGCAGGGATGTGCTGCTGAAGCTTTATAAGGCTCTGGTCAGACCACATTTTGAATATTGAGAGAAATTTTGAGCCCCATATCTCAGGAAGGATGTGATGGCCCTGAAGAGGGTCCAGAGGAGGTTCACGAGAACGATCCCAGGAATAAAAGGCTTAACATATGAGGAACATTTGAGGACTCTGGGTCTATACTCGATGGAGTTTAGAAGGATGAGGGGGGATCTGATTGAAAGTTACAGAATACTGAAAGGCCTGGATAGAGTGGACGTGGGGAAGATGTTTCCATTAGTGGGAGAGACTAGGACCTGAGGGCATAGCCTCAGAGTAAAGGGAAGACCTTTTAGAACAGGGATGAGGAGAAATTTCTTTAGCCAGAGAGTGGTGAATGTATGGAACTCATTGCCACAGAAGGCTGTGGAGGCCAGGTCATTGAGTGTATTTAAGACTGAGATAGATAGGTTCTTGATTGGTAAGGGGATCAAAGGTTACGGGGAGAATGGGGTTGAGAAACTTATCAGCCATGACTGAATGGCGGAGCAGACTCGATGGGCCGAATGGCCTAATTTCTGCTCCTATGTCTTATGGTCTTATGGGTGTCCTTGTTCATGAGTCACTGAAAGTTAACATGCAAGTGCAGCGAGCAATTAGGAAGGCCAATGGTATGTTGGCCTTTATTGCAAGAGGATTTGAGTACAAGAGTAAAGGTGTCTTGCTGCAATTGTACGTGAGACAGCACCTGGAGCATTATATATTGTTTTGGTCTCCTTACTTAATGAAGGACATACCTGCCAAAGAGGGAATGCAACGAAGGCTCACCAGACTGATCCCTGGGATGACAGGACTGTCCTATAAAAAGATTGAGGAAACTGGGCCTATATTCACTAGAGTTAAGAAGAATAAGAGTGATCTCATTCAAATATACAAAATTCTTACAGGGCTCAACAGGGTAGATGCAGAAAAGGTGTTTTCCCTGGCTGGGGGGTCTAGAACCAGGGGACAGTCTCAGAATAAGAGGCAGGCCGTTTAGAACCAAGATGAGGAGGAATTTCTTCACTCAGAGGGAGGTGAATCTTTGGATTCTCTACCTCAGATGCTGTAGGGACTCAGTTATTGAGTATGCTCAAGACAGAGATCGATAGATTTCTACATATTAAAAACATCAAGGGGTTTGGGGATAGTGCAGGGAAATGACATTGCAGTAGAAGATCAGCTACGATCTACTGGGCCGAAGAAGCAGGCTTGAGCCAGCTGGAGGTCTGCACCTACTCCTATTTCCTATGTTTCTATGTTGCCAGGAAGATCCCATCAGGTCTTCCCCCCCTGATATCCTTCAATCCCACCCACCTACCTTCTCCCCATATCCCTCAATGCTTACCTTCTGCCCATATCCCTCAAACCCCACATGCCTTCTCCCAAATCCATCAGTCCCACCTGCCCCTCCATCCCTCAATCCCAACCACCCACCTTCTCCTCATATCCCCATATCCCACATTCAACTCACTCAGCCCAGTGTCCAACATCCATTTCAGTCCAATACAGTCAGGTTCATTCTCATGTCGCCAATGCTGACGCTTAAATTTAAACATATTGGCACCCAGCTAATTAATTAAAAATGAGTGAAATCAACATGAATGAATGAATTGCAGCAACTTTAATGAATATTGAAAATCAGCTTCAGTAAGTGGGTGACATCACCTTTAAAGGCGTCATCGAGATCCTCTTTGCCAAACACCACACCAAGGTCATGGATTGCACATGTGTGGAATTGCACACGGAACACGATTTCTCTGCTCGGGCTCTGGTACTTCTTATGGTAACATTTCAGCTAAAGAGAACAGAAATGGATACAGACAGCACTTTTTTGGATTTATTGAATCTCTGTTCTGCTTCTGAAGGTTAGTACAGCACGTCCTGAGTGGCTGACGCAGAGTTCACTGGGCCCATTCCCTGATAGTGAGCAACACACTGACTGTCCTCTCGAGAATACAGCTCTGAGACTCTTCATCAACCCAGTGAGTTGTGTGTGGGACGGCACCCCAGCGAGAGTCAGTGTGTGTGGGACGGCACCCCAGCGAGAGTCAGTGTGTGTGGGACGGCACCCCAGCGAGAGTCAGTGTGTGTGGGACGGCACCCCAGCGAGAGTCAGTGTGTGTGGGACGGTACCCCAGCGAGAGTCAGTGTGTGTGGGACGGCACCCCAGCGAGAGTCAGTGTGTGTGGGACGGTACCCCAGCGAGAGTCAGTGTGTGTGGGACGGTACCCCAGCGAGAGTCAGTGTGTGTGGGACGGTACCCCAGCGAGAGTCAGTGTGTGTGGGACGGTACCCCAGCGAGAGTCAGTGTGTGTGGGACGGTACCCCAGCGAGAGTCAGTGTGTGTGGGACGGTACCCCAGCGAGAGTCAGTGTGTGTGGGACGGTACCCCAGCGAGAGTCAGTGTGTGTGGGACGGTACCCCAGCGAGAGTCAGTGTGTGTGGAATTGTACCCCAGCGAGAGTCAGTGTGTGTGGGACTGTATCCCAGTGAGAGTCAGTGTGTGTGGGACTGTATCCCAGTGAGAGTCAGTGTGTGTGGAACTGTACCCCAGTGAGAGTCAGTGTGTGTGGAACTGTACCCCAGCGAGAGTCAGTGTGTGTGGGACTGTATCCCAGTGAGAGTCAGTGTGTGTGGAACTGTACCCCAGCAAGAGTCAGAGTGTGTGGAACTGTACCCGAGTGAGTGTCAGAGTGTGTGGAACTGTACCCCAGTGAGAGTCAGTGTGTGTGGAACTGTACCCCAGCGAGAGTCAGTGTGTGTGGAACTGTACCCGAGTGTGTGTCAGAGTGTGTGGAACTGTACCCCAGTGAGAGTCAGTGTGTGTGGAACTGTACCCCAGCGAGAGTCAGTGTGTGTGGAACTGTACCCGAGTGAGTGTCAGAGTGTGTGGAACTGTACCCCAGTGAGAGTCAGTGTGTGTGGAACTGTACCCCAGCGAGAGTCAGTGTGTGTGGAACTGTACCCGAGTGAGTGTCAGAGTGTGTGGAACTGTACCCCAGTGAGAGCCAGTGTGAGTGGAACTGTACCACAGTGAAAGTCAGTTTTTGCATCATATGGAACTAAATGTGGGAATATTAGAGACAATTTTGGGAATTTGTAATTCTACTTTCATTTCTTACCAAAATGTCTCCTTTCAACATGAGTCCTGGCTCGATGGTAATACAGATACTGGTCTGTCCGTCTCCCGGGATGTTGCTGAAATATTTGTTTAAAAAGGAAATAACAGATGTTTGAAAATCAACACAAGAGCAACCAGAGTACAGAACTTTGAGTAATAGTTGTTGGGAGGGTCACTTACTAGATTCCTGATGTGTAAACAGGCTGCATCGACTGGTAGATCTTCAGGAATGGCCGACACCCTAGGTGAGTAAAGGAACATCATCAGAAATCAGCAAAGGGAGTACAAGCGACAGAAAAAGAGTGATGGAAAGAGAGGTAGAATTTTACCAGCCCTTTAAAGAGAGGCTGGGTGGTAGGAAAGGTGGTAAAATGACTGTGCAAGGTGTCAGAAAGGAAACAGGATTTGCCAGGGCATTTTGTCAAACGTGGGAACGCCAATGTCTTGGCCACTGCTGACCAGACAATTAATCTAATCTGCTGACTATACAATTAATCCAATCTGCTGACCAGACAGTTAATCAAATCTATTGCACTGATGAGTCACACCGTGATATGCCCCTGGGATTTTACAAGCCCAGGAATAGCCTCCAAATCTTGTTGAGGTGACCAGCTACATCGAGGATGTAGCTCGCAGTAACAAACTGGGGTAACACTCCTTTTTGGAGGATCCCTGGGCCAAGGAGAGGACCCTGGCAGCTATGATGACCC